>NW_028124637.1:0-76070 GCF_965194825.1 Balaenoptera physalus
CACTCACGTCAAGATTCCCTGTAGCTCTAGAGCAGGACAGCAGGAGCTCCCACCCATGCTATGGAAGCACCGTGTTTCCTTAGAGAAAACTCCTTTTCTTTCGAGGGGGCTGCCTACAGTGACCAGAAGCCAGGTAAAAACAGTGTTATTTAGGATTCTTCAGGGAAGCATGTTTAGAGATTTAACATGGGAAAGCAAGGCTTGTGCCATCAGGTCTCCTTCTCGGGTTAACATGCAGCCGAAACCCTTCTGATTTCTAACAAGTCAATAGAGACTCTAGCCAAACCCTGGTCCCTTGCTGAATCAACTTTTCTTCACAGGGTTTTCTGCATGTATCGAACTCCCTCATTCTTGGAACGCTCTATGTAACCCTTCGGGCCTAAACCTATTCTAAAGTCCTGCAGTGTAACAGGAAAAACTTTGCTTAGATTCCAGTAGGAATGCAAGCCTCCTTTCTCCTGTAGGTATGGGGTCCTTGGGTAAGAGTTCCTAGAAGAAGGCGAAGCAGATTGTGTTTCTTAGTGTAGCTCCAATGAGAGCAATGAGGCAGACTTCAATGGCATGTATGTCGTGAGAGAACAGAATCCCTGGAGCTGTTGAAGAGCTGAGTCCACCTAGCTTTCTAAGGAAGGGTGCAGCGAGTTGCCTTAAACTCTGAATACATAGTGTGACTGGGAAAGGCTTCTAGGTCGGGATGTTTCTTAGAAGGGTAAAGGAGACTGCTGGTACTCACTGTAGTTGTACGAAAAAGGGTGCCTACACTAGGGTGCCTAGTGTCTGGTAGAGTGAAGAAACGTTCAAGTAAAGCAGAACTTCCAATACGACATAATGGAAAATGCTAAGCGCTTTCGCTTCAGCAGGGCTTTTCAGGCCTTAGCTTGAGGCAAGGACTCACGTCAAGTTACCCTGTAGCTCTAGAGCATGACAGGAGGAACTCCCACCCATGCTATGGAAGCACCGTGTTTCCTTAGAGAAACTCCTTTTCTTTCCAGAGGGCTGCCCACAGTGAATCGAGGCCAGTCAAAACAGTGTTATTTAGGTATCTCAGGCTGGCGTGGCTAGAGATTTAAAATGGGAACGCAAGGCTTAGGCATTCAAGTCTTCTTTTCCGGTGAACATGCACCCGGACACCTTCTTATATCTAAGAAGTCCAAAGAGACTCTAGCTACACCCTGGTCCCTTGCTGAATCAACTTTTCTTCACAGAGTGTTCTGCATATATGGAACTCCCTCATCCTTGGAACGTTCTATGTATGCTATAGGGCCGAAGCCTATTCCAAAGTCCTGCAGTGTAAAAGGAAAAACTGCGCTTTGGTTCCAGTAGGAATGCAAGCCTCCTTTCTCCTGTAGGTATGGGGTCATTGGGTAAGAGTTCCTAGAGGTAGGCGAAGCAGATTGTGTATCTTAGTGAAGCTCCACAGAGGGCAATGAGGCAGACTTCCATGGCATGTAGGACGTGAGAGAACAGAATCCCTGGAGCTGTTGAAGAGCTGAGTCCACCTAGCTTCCTAAGGAAGGGTGCAGCGAGTTGCCCTACACTCTGATTACATCGAGTGACTGGGAAAGGCTTCTAGGTCTGGATGTTTCTTAGAAGAGCAAAGAAGACTGCTGGTACTCACTGTATTTCTACGAAAAAGGGTGCCTACACGAGGGTGCCTTGTGTCTGGTAAGTGAAGAAACATTCAAGTAAAGCAGAACTTGGAATACGACATAATGGAAACTGCTAAGCGCTTTCGCTTCCGCAAGGCTTTTCAGGCCTTAGCTTGAGGCAAACACTCACGTCAAGTTTCCCTGTAGCTCTAGAGCAGGACAGCAGGAGCTCCCACCCATGCTATGGAAGCACCGTGTTTCCTTAGAGAAAACTCCTTTTCTTTCGAGAGGGCTGCCTACAGTGACCAGAAGCCAGGTAAAAACAGTGTTATTTAGGATTCTTCAGGGAAGCATGTTTAGAGATTTAACATGGGAAAGCAAGGCTTGTGCCATCAGGTCTCCTTCTCGGGTTAACATGCAGCCGAAACCCTTCTGATTTCTAACAAGTCAATAGAGACTCTAGCCAAACCCTGGTCCCTTGCTGAATCAACTTTTCTTCACAGGGTTTTCTGCATGTATCGAACTCCCTCATTCTTGGAACGCTCTATGTAACCCTTCGGGCCTAAACCTATTCTAAAGTCCTGCAGTGTAACAGGAAAAACTTTGCTTAGATTCCAGTAGGAATGCAAGCCTCCTTTCTCCTGTAGGTATGGGGTCCTTGGGTAAGAGTTCCTAGAAGAAGGCGAAGCAGATTGTGTTTCTTAGTGTAGCTCCAATGAGAGCAATGAGGCAGACTTCAATGGCATGTATGTCGTGAGAGAACAGAATCCCTGGAGCTGTTGAAGAGCTGAGTCCACCTAGCTTTCTAAGGAAGGGTGCAGCGAGTTGCCTTAAACTCTGAATACATAGTGTGACTGGGAAAGGCTTCTAGGTCGGGATGTTTCTTAGAAGGGTAAAGGAGACTGCTGGTACTCACTGTAGTTGTACGAAAAAGGGTGCCTACACTAGGGTGCCTAGTGTCTGGTAGAGTGAAGAAACGTTCAAGTAAAGCAGAACTTCCAATACGACATAATGGAAAATGCTAAGCGCTTTCGCTTCAGCAGGGCTTTTCAGGCCTTAGCTTGAGGCAAGGACTCACGTCAAGTTACCCTGTAGCTCTAGAGCATGACAGGAGGAACTCCCACCCATGCTATGGAAGCACCGTGTTTCCTTAGAGAAACTCCTTTTCTTTCCAGAGGGCTGCCCACAGTGAATCGAGGCCAGTCAAAACAGTGTTATTTAGGTATCTCAGGCTGGCGTGGCTAGAGATTTAAAATGGGAACGCAAGGCTTAGGCATTCAAGTCTTCTTTTCCGGTGAACATGCACCCGGACACCTTCTTATATCTAAGAAGTCCAAAGAGACTCTAGCTACACCCTGGTCCCTTGCTGAATCAACTTTTCTTCACAGAGTGTTCTGCATATATGGAACTCCCTCATCCTTGGAACGTTCTATGTATGCTATAGGGCCGAAGCCTATTCCAAAGTCCTGCAGTGTAAAAGGAAAAACTGCGCTTTGGTTCCAGTAGGAATGCAAGCCTCCTTTCTCCTGTAGGTATGGGGTCATTGGGTAAGAGTTCCTAGAGGTAGGCGAAGCAGATTGTGTATCTTAGTGAAGCTCCACAGAGGGCAATGAGGCAGACTTCCATGGCATGTAGGACGTGAGAGAACAGAATCCCTGGAGCTGTTGAAGAGCTGAGTCCACCTAGCTTCCTAAGGAAGGGTGCAGCGACTTGCCCTACACTCTGATTACATAGAGTGACTGGGAAAGGCTTCTAGGTCTGGATGTTTCTTAGAAGAGCAAAGAAGACTGCTGGTACTCACTGTATTTCTACGAAAAAGGGTGCCTACACGAGGGTGCCTTGTGTCTGGTAAGTGAAGAAACATTCAAGTAAAGCAGAACTTGGAATACGACATAATGGAAACTGCTAAGCGCTTTCGCTTCCGCAAGGCTTTTCAGGCCTTAGCTTGAGGCAAACACTCACGTCAAGTTTCCCTGTAGCTCTAGAGCAGGACAGCAGGAGCTCCCACCCATGCTATGGAAGCACCGTGTTTCCTTAGAGAAAACTCCTTTTCTTTCGAGAGGGCTGCCTACAGTGACCAGAAGCCAGGTAAAAACAGTGTTATTTAGGATTCTTCAGGGAAGCATGTTTAGAGATTTAACATGGGAAAGCAAGGCTTGTGCCATCAGGTCTCCTTCTCGGGTTAACATGCAGCCGAAACCCTTCTGATTTCTAACAAGTCAATAGAGACTCTAGCCAAACCCTGGTCCCTTGCTGAATCAACTTTTCTTCACAGGGTTTTCTGCATGTATCGAACTCCCTCATTCTTGGAACGCTCTATGTAACCCTTCGGGCCTAAACCTATTCTAAAGTCCTGCAGTGTAACAGGAAAAACTTTGCTTAGATTCCAGTAGGAATGCAAGCCTCCTTTCTCCTGTAGGTATGGGGTCCTTGGGTAAGAGTTCCTAGAAGAAGGCGAAGCAGATTGTGTTTCTTAGTGTAGCTCCAATGAGAGCAATGAGGCAGACTTCAATGGCATGTATGTCGTGAGAGAACAGAATCCCTGGAGCTGTTGAAGAGCTGAGTCCACCTAGCTTTCTAAGGAAGGGTGCAGCGAGTTGCCTTAAACTCTGAATACATAGTGTGACTGGGAAAGGCTTCTAGGTCGGGATGTTTCTTAGAAGGGTAAAGGAGACTGCTGGTACTCACTGTAGTTGTACGAAAAAGGGTGCCTACACTAGGGTGCCTAGTGTCTGGTAGAGTGAAGAAACGTTCAAGTAAAGCAGAACTTCCAATACGACATAATGGAAAATGCTAAGCGCTTTCGCTTCAGCAGGGCTTTTCAGGCCTTAGCTTGAGGCAAGGACTCACGTCAAGTTACCCTGTAGCTCTAGAGCATGACAGGAGGAACTCCCACCCATGCTATGGAAGCACCGTGTTTCCTTAGAGAAACTCCTTTTCTTTCCAGAGGGCTGCCCACAGTGAATCGAGGCCAGTCAAAACAGTGTTATTTAGGTATCTCAGGCTGGCGTGGCTAGAGATTTAAAATGGGAACGCAAGGCTTAGGCATTCAAGTCTTCTTTTCCGGTGAACATGCACCCGGACACCTTCTTATATCTAAGAAGTCCAAAGAGACTCTAGCTACACCCTGGTCCCTTGCTGAATCAACTTTTCTTCACAGAGTGTTCTGCATATATGGAACTCCCTCATCCTTGGAACGTTCTATGTATGCTATAGGGCCGAAGCCTATTCTAAAGTCCTGCAGTGTAAAAGGAAAAACTGCGCTTTGGTTCCAGTAGGAATGCAAGCCTCCTTTCTCCTGTAGGTATGGGGTCATTGGGTAAGAGTTCCTAGAGGTAGGCGAAGCAGATTGTGTATCTTAGTGAAGCTCCACAGAGGGCAATGAGGCAGACTTCCATGGCATGTAGGACGTGAGAGAACAGAATCCCTGGAGCTGTTGAAGAGCTGAGTCCACCTAGCTTCCTAAGGAAGGGTGCAGCGACTTGCCCTACACTCTGATTACATAGAGTGACTGGGAAAGGCTTCTAGGTCTGGATGTTTCTTAGAAGAGCAAAGAAGACTGCTGGTACTCACTGTATTTCTACGAAAAAGGGTGCCTACACGAGGGTGCCTTGTGTCTGGTAAGTGAAGAAACATTCAAGTAAAGCAGAACTTGGAATACGACATAATGGAAACTGCTAAGCGCTTTCGCTTCCGCAAGGCTTTTCAGGCCTTAGCTTGAGGCAAACACTCACGTCAAGTTTCCCTGTAGCTCTAGAGCAGGACAGCAGGAGCTCCCACCCATGCTATGGAAGCACCGTGTTTCCTTAGAGAAAACTCCTTTTCTTTCGAGAGGGCTGCCTACAGTGACCAGAAGCCAGGTAAAAACAGTGTTATTTAGGATTCTTCAGGGAAGCATGTTTAGAGATTTAACATGGGAAAGCAAGGCTTGTGCCATCAGGTCTCCTTCTCGGGTTAACATGCAGCCGAAACCCTTCTGATTTCTAACAAGTCAATAGAGACTCTAGCCAAACCCTGGTCCCTTGCTGAATCAACTTTTCTTCACAGGGTTTTCTGCATGTATCGAACTCCCTCATTCTTGGAACGCTCTATGTAACCCTTCGGGCCTAAACCTATTCTAAAGTCCTGCAGTGTAACAGGAAAAACTTTGCTTAGATTCCAGTAGGAATGCAAGCCTCCTTTCTCCTGTAGGTATGGGGTCCTTGGGTAAGAGTTCCTAGAAGAAGGCGAAGCAGATTGTGTTTCTTAGTGTAGCTCCAATGAGAGCAATGAGGCAGACTTCAATGGCATGTATGTCGTGAGAGAACAGAATCCCTGGAGCTGTTGAAGAGCTGAGTCCACCTAGCTTTCTAAGGAAGGGTGCAGCGAGTTGCCTTAAACTCTGAATACATAGTGTGACTGGGAAAGGCTTCTAGGTCGGGATGTTTCTTAGAAGGGTAAAGGAGACTGCTGGTACTCACTGTAGTTGTACGAAAAAGGGTGCCTACACTAGGGTGCCTAGTGTCTGGTAGAGTGAAGAAACGTTCAAGTAAAGCAGAACTTCCAATACGACATAATGGAAAATGCTAAGCGCTTTCGCTTCAGCAGGGCTTTTCAGGCCTTAGCTTGAGGCAAGGACTCACGTCAAGTTACCCTGTAGCTCTAGAGCATGACAGGAGGAACTCCCACCCATGCTATGGAAGCACCGTGTTTCCTTAGAGAAACTCCTTTTCTTTCCAGAGGGCTGCCCACAGTGAATCGAGGCCAGTCAAAACAGTGTTATTTAGGTATCTCAGGCTGGCGTGGCTAGAGATTTAAAATGGGAACGCAAGGCTTAGGCATTCAAGTCTTCTTTTCCGGTGAACATGCACCCGGACACCTTCTTATATCTAAGAAGTCCAAAGAGACTCTAGCTACACCCTGGTCCCTTGCTGAATCAACTTTTCTTCACAGAGTGTTCTGCATATATGGAACTCCCTCATCCTTGGAACGTTCTATGTATGCTATAGGGCCGAAGCCTATTCTAAAGTCCTGCAGTGTAAAAGGAAAAACTGCGCTTTGGTTCCAGTAGGAATGCAAGCCTCCTTTCTCCTGTAGGTATGGGGTCATTGGGTAAGAGTTCCTAGAGGTAGGCGAAGCAGATTGTGTATCTTAGTGAAGCTCCACAGAGGGCAATGAGGCAGACTTCCATGGCATGTAGGACGTGAGAGAACAGAATCCCTGGAGCTGTTGAAGAGCTGAGTCCACCTAGCTTCCTAAGGAAGGGTGCAGCGACTTGCCCTACACTCTGATTACATAGAGTGACTGGGAAAGGCTTCTAGGTCTGGATGTTTCTTAGAAGAGCAAAGAAGACTGCTGGTACTCACTGTATTTCTACGAAAAAGGGTGCCTACACGAGGGTGCCTTGTGTCTGGTAAGTGAAGAAACATTCAAGTAAAGCAGAACTTGGAATACGACATAATGGAAACTGCTAAGCGCTTTCGCTTCCGCAAGGCTTTTCAGGCCTTAGCTTGAGGCAAACACTCACGTCAAGTTTCCCTGTAGCTCTAGAGCAGGACAGCAGGAGCTCCCACCCATGCTATGGAAGCACCGTGTTTCCTTAGAGAAAACTCCTTTTCTTTCGAGAGGGCTGCCTACAGTGACCAGAAGCCAGGTAAAAACAGTGTTATTTAGGATTCTTCAGGGAAGCATGTTTAGAGATTTAACATGGGAAAGCAAGGCTTGTGCCATCAGGTCTCCTTCTCGGGTTAACATGCAGCCGAAACCCTTCTGATTTCTAACAAGTCAATAGAGACTCTAGCCAAACCCTGGTCCCTTGCTGAATCAACTTTTCTTCACAGGGTTTTCTGCATGTATCGAACTCCCTCATTCTTGGAACGCTCTATGTAACCCTTCGGGCCTAAACCTATTCTAAAGTCCTGCAGTGTAACAGGAAAAACTTTGCTTAGATTCCAGTAGGAATGCAAGCCTCCTTTCTCCTGTAGGTATGGGGTCCTTGGGTAAGAGTTCCTAGAAGAAGGCGAAGCAGATTGTGTTTCTTAGTGTAGCTCCAATGAGAGCAATGAGGCAGACTTCAATGGCATGTATGTCGTGAGAGAACAGAATCCCTGGAGCTGTTGAAGAGCTGAGTCCACCTAGCTTTCTAAGGAAGGGTGCAGCGAGTTGCCTTAAACTCTGAATACATAGTGTGACTGGGAAAGGCTTCTAGGTCGGGATGTTTCTTAGAAGGGTAAAGGAGACTGCTGGTACTCACTGTAGTTGTACGAAAAAGGGTGCCTACACTAGGGTGCCTAGTGTCTGGTAGAGTGAAGAAACGTTCAAGTAAAGCAGAACTTCCAATACGACATAATGGAAAATGCTAAGCGCTTTCGCTTCAGCAGGGCTTTTCAGGCCTTAGCTTGAGGCAAGGACTCACGTCAAGTTACCCTGTAGCTCTAGAGCATGACAGGAGGAACTCCCACCCATGCTATGGAAGCACCGTGTTTCCTTAGAGAAACTCCTTTTCTTTCCAGAGGGCTGCCCACAGTGAATCGAGGCCAGTCAAAACAGTGTTATTTAGGTATCTCAGGCTGGCGTGGCTAGAGATTTAAAATGGGAACGCAAGGCTTAGGCATTCAAGTCTTCTTTTCCGGTGAACATGCACCCGGACACCTTCTTATATCTAAGAAGTCCAAAGAGACTCTAGCTACACCCTGGTCCCTTGCTGAATCAACTTTTCTTCACAGAGTGTTCTGCATATATGGAACTCCCTCATCCTTGGAACGTTCTATGTATGCTATAGGGCCGAAGCCTATTCTAAAGTCCTGCAGTGTAAAAGGAAAAACTGCGCTTTGGTTCCAGTAGGAATGCAAGCCTCCTTTCTCCTGTAGGTATGGGGTCATTGGGTAAGAGTTCCTAGAGGTAGGCGAAGCAGATTGTGTATCTTAGTGAAGCTCCACAGAGGGCAATGAGGCAGACTTCCATGGCATGTAGGACGTGAGAGAACAGAATCCCTGGAGCTGTTGAAGAGCTGAGTCCACCTAGCTTCCTAAGGAAGGGTGCAGCGACTTGCCCTACACTCTGATTACATAGAGTGACTGGGAAAGGCTTCTAGGTCTGGATGTTTCTTAGAAGAGCAAAGAAGACTGCTGGTACTCACTGTATTTCTACGAAAAAGGGTGCCTACACGAGGGTGCCTTGTGTCTGGTAAGTGAAGAAACATTCAAGTAAAGCAGAACTTGGAATACGACATAATGGAAACTGCTAAGCGCTTTCGCTTCCGCAAGGCTTTTCAGGCCTTAGCTTGAGGCAAACACTCACGTCAAGTTTCCCTGTAGCTCTAGAGCAGGACAGCAGGAGCTCCCACCCATGCTATGGAAGCACCGTGTTTCCTTAGAGAAAACTCCTTTTCTTTCGAGAGGGCTGCCTACAGTGACCAGAAGCCAGGTAAAAACAGTGTTATTTAGGATTCTTCAGGGAAGCATGTTTAGAGATTTAACATGGGAAAGCAAGGCTTGTGCCATCAGGTCTCCTTCTCGGGTTAACATGCAGCCGAAACCCTTCTGATTTCTAACAAGTCAATAGAGACTCTAGCCAAACCCTGGTCCCTTGCTGAATCAACTTTTCTTCACAGGGTTTTCTGCATGTATCGAACTCCCTCATTCTTGGAACGCTCTATGTAACCCTTCGGGCCTAAACCTATTCTAAAGTCCTGCAGTGTAACAGGAAAAACTTTGCTTAGATTCCAGTAGGAATGCAAGCCTCCTTTCTCCTGTAGGTATGGGGTCCTTGGGTAAGAGTTCCTAGAAGAAGGCGAAGCAGATTGTGTTTCTTAGTGTAGCTCCAATGAGAGCAATGAGGCAGACTTCAATGGCATGTATGTCGTGAGAGAACAGAATCCCTGGAGCTGTTGAAGAGCTGAGTCCACCTAGCTTTCTAAGGAAGGGTGCAGCGAGTTGCCTTAAACTCTGAATACATAGTGTGACTGGGAAAGGCTTCTAGGTCGGGATGTTTCTTAGAAGGGTAAAGGAGACTGCTGGTACTCACTGTAGTTGTACGAAAAAGGGTGCCTACACTAGGGTGCCTAGTGTCTGGTAGAGTGAAGAAACGTTCAAGTAAAGCAGAACTTCCAATACGACATAATGGAAAATGCTAAGCGCTTTCGCTTCAGCAGGGCTTTTCAGGCCTTAGCTTGAGGCAAGGACTCACGTCAAGTTACCCTGTAGCTCTAGAGCATGACAGGAGGAACTCCCACCCATGCTATGGAAGCACCGTGTTTCCTTAGAGAAACTCCTTTTCTTTCCAGAGGGCTGCCCACAGTGAATCGAGGCCAGTCAAAACAGTGTTATTTAGGTATCTCAGGCTGGCGTGGCTAGAGATTTAAAATGGGAACGCAAGGCTTAGGCATTCAAGTCTTCTTTTCCGGTGAACATGCACCCGGACACCTTCTTATATCTAAGAAGTCCAAAGAGACTCTAGCTACACCCTGGTCCCTTGCTGAATCAACTTTTCTTCACAGAGTGTTCTGCATATATGGAACTCCCTCATCCTTGGAACGTTCTATGTATGCTATAGGGCCGAAGCCTATTCTAAAGTCCTGCAGTGTAAAAGGAAAAACTGCGCTTTGGTTCCAGTAGGAATGCAAGCCTCCTTTCTCCTGTAGGTATGGGGTCATTGGGTAAGAGTTCCTAGAGGTAGGCGAAGCAGATTGTGTATCTTAGTGAAGCTCCACAGAGGGCAATGAGGCAGACTTCCATGGCATGTAGGACGTGAGAGAACAGAATCCCTGGAGCTGTTGAAGAGCTGAGTCCACCTAGCTTCCTAAGGAAGGGTGCAGCGACTTGCCCTACACTCTGATTACATAGAGTGACTGGGAAAGGCTTCTAGGTCTGGATGTTTCTTAGAAGAGCAAAGAAGACTGCTGGTACTCACTGTATTTCTACGAAAAAGGGTGCCTACACGAGGGTGCCTTGTGTCTGGTAAGTGAAGAAACATTCAAGTAAAGCAGAACTTGGAATACGACATAATGGAAACTGCTAAGCGCTTTCGCTTCCGCAAGGCTTTTCAGGCCTTAGCTTGAGGCAAACACTCACGTCAAGTTTCCCTGTAGCTCTAGAGCAGGACAGCAGGAGCTCCCACCCATGCTATGGAAGCACCGTGTTTCCTTAGAGAAAACTCCTTTTCTTTCGAGAGGGCTGCCTACAGTGACCAGAAGCCAGGTAAAAACAGTGTTATTTAGGATTCTTCAGGGAAGCATGTTTAGAGATTTAACATGGGAAAGCAAGGCTTGTGCCATCAGGTCTCCTTCTCGGGTTAACATGCAGCCGAAACCCTTCTGATTTCTAACAAGTCAATAGAGACTCTAGCCAAACCCTGGTCCCTTGCTGAATCAACTTTTCTTCACAGGGTTTTCTGCATGTATCGAACTCCCTCATTCTTGGAACGCTCTATGTAACCCTTCGGGCCTAAACCTATTCTAAAGTCCTGCAGTGTAACAGGAAAAACTTTGCTTAGATTCCAGTAGGAATGCAAGCCTCCTTTCTCCTGTAGGTATGGGGTCCTTGGGTAAGAGTTCCTAGAAGAAGGCGAAGCAGATTGTGTTTCTTAGTGTAGCTCCAATGAGAGCAATGAGGCAGACTTCAATGGCATGTATGTCGTGAGAGAACAGAATCCCTGGAGCTGTTGAAGAGCTGAGTCCACCTAGCTTTCTAAGGAAGGGTGCAGCGAGTTGCCTTAAACTCTGAATACATAGTGTGACTGGGAAAGGCTTCTAGGTCGGGATGTTTCTTAGAAGGGTAAAGGAGACTGCTGGTACTCACTGTAGTTGTACGAAAAAGGGTGCCTACACTAGGGTGCCTAGTGTCTGGTAGAGTGAAGAAACGTTCAAGTAAAGCAGAACTTCCAATACGACATAATGGAAAATGCTAAGCGCTTTCGCTTCAGCAGGGCTTTTCAGGCCTTAGCTTGAGGCAAGGACTCACGTCAAGTTACCCTGTAGCTCTAGAGCATGACAGGAGGAACTCCCACCCATGCTATGGAAGCACCGTGTTTCCTTAGAGAAACTCCTTTTCTTTCCAGAGGGCTGCCCACAGTGAATCGAGGCCAGTCAAAACAGTGTTATTTAGGTATCTCAGGCTGGCGTGGCTAGAGATTTAAAATGGGAACGCAAGGCTTAGGCATTCAAGTCTTCTTTTCCGGTGAACATGCACCCGGACACCTTCTTATATCTAAGAAGTCCAAAGAGACTCTAGCTACACCCTGGTCCCTTGCTGAATCAACTTTTCTTCACAGAGTGTTCTGCATATATGGAACTCCCTCATCCTTGGAACGTTCTATGTATGCTATAGGGCCGAAGCCTATTCTAAAGTCCTGCAGTGTAAAAGGAAAAACTGCGCTTTGGTTCCAGTAGGAATGCAAGCCTCCTTTCTCCTGTAGGTATGGGGTCATTGGGTAAGAGTTCCTAGAGGTAGGCGAAGCAGATTGTGTATCTTAGTGAAGCTCCACAGAGGGCAATGAGGCAGACTTCCATGGCATGTAGGACGTGAGAGAACAGAATCCCTGGAGCTGTTGAAGAGCTGAGTCCACCTAGCTTCCTAAGGAAGGGTGCAGCGACTTGCCCTACACTCTGATTACATAGAGTGACTGGGAAAGGCTTCTAGGTCTGGATGTTTCTTAGAAGAGCAAAGAAGACTGCTGGTACTCACTGTATTTCTACGAAAAAGGGTGCCTACACGAGGGTGCCTTGTGTCTGGTAAGTGAAGAAACATTCAAGTAAAGCAGAACTTGGAATACGACATAATGGAAACTGCTAAGCGCTTTCGCTTCCGCAAGGCTTTTCAGGCCTTAGCTTGAGGCAAACACTCACGTCAAGTTTCCCTGTAGCTCTAGAGCAGGACAGCAGGAGCTCCCACCCATGCTATGGAAGCACCGTGTTTCCTTAGAGAAAACTCCTTTTCTTTCGAGAGGGCTGCCTACAGTGACCAGAAGCCAGGTAAAAACAGTGTTATTTAGGATTCTTCAGGGAAGCATGTTTAGAGATTTAACATGGGAAAGCAAGGCTTGTGCCATCAGGTCTCCTTCTCGGGTTAACATGCAGCCGAAACCCTTCTGATTTCTAACAAGTCAATAGAGACTCTAGCCAAACCCTGGTCCCTTGCTGAATCAACTTTTCTTCACAGGGTTTTCTGCATGTATCGAACTCCCTCATTCTTGGAACGCTCTATGTAACCCTTCGGGCCTAAACCTATTCTAAAGTCCTGCAGTGTAACAGGAAAAACTTTGCTTAGATTCCAGTAGGAATGCAAGCCTCCTTTCTCCTGTAGGTATGGGGTCCTTGGGTAAGAGTTCCTAGAAGAAGGCGAAGCAGATTGTGTTTCTTAGTGTAGCTCCAATGAGAGCAATGAGGCAGACTTCAATGGCATGTATGTCGTGAGAGAACAGAATCCCTGGAGCTGTTGAAGAGCTGAGTCCACCTAGCTTTCTAAGGAAGGGTGCAGCGAGTTGCCTTAAACTCTGAATACATAGTGTGACTGGGAAAGGCTTCTAGGTCGGGATGTTTCTTAGAAGGGTAAAGGAGACTGCTGGTACTCACTGTAGTTGTACGAAAAAGGGTGCCTACACTAGGGTGCCTAGTGTCTGGTAGAGTGAAGAAACGTTCAAGTAAAGCAGAACTTCCAATACGACATAATGGAAAATGCTAAGCGCTTTCGCTTCAGCAGGGCTTTTCAGGCCTTAGCTTGAGGCAAGGACTCACGTCAAGTTACCCTGTAGCTCTAGAGCATGACAGGAGGAACTCCCACCCATGCTATGGAAGCACCGTGTTTCCTTAGAGAAACTCCTTTTCTTTCCAGAGGGCTGCCCACAGTGAATCGAGGCCAGTCAAAACAGTGTTATTTAGGTATCTCAGGCTGGCGTGGCTAGAGATTTAAAATGGGAACGCAAGGCTTAGGCATTCAAGTCTTCTTTTCCGGTGAACATGCACCCGGACACCTTCTTATATCTAAGAAGTCCAAAGAGACTCTAGCTACACCCTGGTCCCTTGCTGAATCAACTTTTCTTCACAGAGTGTTCTGCATATATGGAACTCCCTCATCCTTGGAACGTTCTATGTATGCTATAGGGCCGAAGCCTATTCTAAAGTCCTGCAGTGTAAAAGGAAAAACTGCGCTTTGGTTCCAGTAGGAATGCAAGCCTCCTTTCTCCTGTAGGTATGGGGTCATTGGGTAAGAGTTCCTAGAGGTAGGCGAAGCAGATTGTGTATCTTAGTGAAGCTCCACAGAGGGCAATGAGGCAGACTTCCATGGCATGTAGGACGTGAGAGAACAGAATCCCTGGAGCTGTTGAAGAGCTGAGTCCACCTAGCTTCCTAAGGAAGGGTGCAGCGACTTGCCCTACACTCTGATTACATAGAGTGACTGGGAAAGGCTTCTAGGTCTGGATGTTTCTTAGAAGAGCAAAGAAGACTGCTGGTACTCACTGTATTTCTACGAAAAAGGGTGCCTACACGAGGGTGCCTTGTGTCTGGTAAGTGAAGAAACATTCAAGTAAAGCAGAACTTGGAATACGACATAATGGAAACTGCTAAGCGCTTTCGCTTCCGCAAGGCTTTTCAGGCCTTAGCTTGAGGCAAACACTCACGTCAAGTTTCCCTGTAGCTCTAGAGCAGGACAGCAGGAGCTCCCACCCATGCTATGGAAGCACCGTGTTTCCTTAGAGAAAACTCCTTTTCTTTCGAGAGGGCTGCCTACAGTGACCAGAAGCCAGGTAAAAACAGTGTTATTTAGGATTCTTCAGGGAAGCATGTTTAGAGATTTAACATGGGAAAGCAAGGCTTGTGCCATCAGGTCTCCTTCTCGGGTTAACATGCAGCCGAAACCCTTCTGATTTCTAACAAGTCAATAGAGACTCTAGCCAAACCCTGGTCCCTTGCTGAATCAACTTTTCTTCACAGGGTTTTCTGCATGTATCGAACTCCCTCATTCTTGGAACGCTCTATGTAACCCTTCGGGCCTAAACCTATTCTAAAGTCCTGCAGTGTAACAGGAAAAACTTTGCTTAGATTCCAGTAGGAATGCAAGCCTCCTTTCTCCTGTAGGTATGGGGTCCTTGGGTAAGAGTTCCTAGAAGAAGGCGAAGCAGATTGTGTTTCTTAGTGTAGCTCCAATGAGAGCAATGAGGCAGACTTCAATGGCATGTATGTCGTGAGAGAACAGAATCCCTGGAGCTGTTGAAGAGCTGAGTCCACCTAGCTTTCTAAGGAAGGGTGCAGCGAGTTGCCTTAAACTCTGAATACATAGTGTGACTGGGAAAGGCTTCTAGGTCGGGATGTTTCTTAGAAGGGTAAAGGAGACTGCTGGTACTCACTGTAGTTGTACGAAAAAGGGTGCCTACACTAGGGTGCCTAGTGTCTGGTAGAGTGAAGAAACGTTCAAGTAAAGCAGAACTTCCAATACGACATAATGGAAAATGCTAAGCGCTTTCGCTTCAGCAGGGCTTTTCAGGCCTTAGCTTGAGGCAAGGACTCACGTCAAGTTACCCTGTAGCTCTAGAGCATGACAGGAGGAACTCCCACCCATGCTATGGAAGCACCGTGTTTCCTTAGAGAAACTCCTTTTCTTTCCAGAGGGCTGCCCACAGTGAATCGAGGCCAGTCAAAACAGTGTTATTTAGGTATCTCAGGCTGGCGTGGCTAGAGATTTAAAATGGGAACGCAAGGCTTAGGCATTCAAGTCTTCTTTTCCGGTGAACATGCACCCGGACACCTTCTTATATCTAAGAAGTCCAAAGAGACTCTAGCTACACCCTGGTCCCTTGCTGAATCAACTTTTCTTCACAGAGTGTTCTGCATATATGGAACTCCCTCATCCTTGGAACGTTCTATGTATGCTATAGGGCCGAAGCCTATTCTAAAGTCCTGCAGTGTAAAAGGAAAAACTGCGCTTTGGTTCCAGTAGGAATGCAAGCCTCCTTTCTCCTGTAGGTATGGGGTCATTGGGTAAGAGTTCCTAGAGGTAGGCGAAGCAGATTGTGTATCTTAGTGAAGCTCCACAGAGGGCAATGAGGCAGACTTCCATGGCATGTAGGACGTGAGAGAACAGAATCCCTGGAGCTGTTGAAGAGCTGAGTCCACCTAGCTTCCTAAGGAAGGGTGCAGCGACTTGCCCTACACTCTGATTACATAGAGTGACTGGGAAAGGCTTCTAGGTCTGGATGTTTCTTAGAAGAGCAAAGAAGACTGCTGGTACTCACTGTATTTCTACGAAAAAGGGTGCCTACACGAGGGTGCCTTGTGTCTGGTAAGTGAAGAAACATTCAAGTAAAGCAGAACTTGGAATACGACATAATGGAAACTGCTAAGCGCTTTCGCTTCCGCAAGGCTTTTCAGGCCTTAGCTTGAGGCAAACACTCACGTCAAGTTTCCCTGTAGCTCTAGAGCAGGACAGCAGGAGCTCCCACCCATGCTATGGAAGCACCGTGTTTCCTTAGAGAAAACTCCTTTTCTTTCGAGAGGGCTGCCTACAGTGACCAGAAGCCAGGTAAAAACAGTGTTATTTAGGATTCTTCAGGGAAGCATGTTTAGAGATTTAACATGGGAAAGCAAGGCTTGTGCCATCAGGTCTCCTTCTCGGGTTAACATGCAGCCGAAACCCTTCTGATTTCTAACAAGTCAATAGAGACTCTAGCCAAACCCTGGTCCCTTGCTGAATCAACTTTTCTTCACAGGGTTTTCTGCATGTATCGAACTCCCTCATTCTTGGAACGCTCTATGTAACCCTTCGGGCCTAAACCTATTCTAAAGTCCTGCAGTGTAACAGGAAAAACTTTGCTTAGATTCCAGTAGGAATGCAAGCCTCCTTTCTCCTGTAGGTAT
The DNA here is from genome assembly GCF_965194825.1 of Balaenoptera physalus. Classification (NCBI taxonomy): domain Eukaryota; kingdom Metazoa; phylum Chordata; class Mammalia; order Artiodactyla; family Balaenopteridae; genus Balaenoptera; species Balaenoptera physalus. Next base: position 16,417 of record NW_028124637.1, read on the forward strand.
GGGGTCCTTGGGTAAGAGTTCCTAGAAGAAGGCGAAGCAGATTGTGTTTCTTAGTGTAGCTCCAATGAGAGCAATGAGGCAGACTTCAATGGCATGTATGTCGTGAGAGAACAGAATCCCTGGAGCTGTTGAAGAGCTGAGTCCACCTAGCTTTCTAAGGAAGGGTGCAGCGAGTTGCCTTAAACTCTGAATACATAGTGTGACTGGGAAAGGCTTCTAGGTCGGGATGTTTCTTAGAAGGGTAAAGGAGACTGCTGGTACTCACTGTAGTTGTACGAAAAAGGGTGCCTACACTAGGGTGCCTAGTGTCTGGTAGAGTGAAGAAACGTTCAAGTAAAGCAGAACTTCCAATACGACATAATGGAAAATGCTAAGCGCTTTCGCTTCAGCAGGGCTTTTCAGGCCTTAGCTTGAGGCAAGGACTCACGTCAAGTTACCCTGTAGCTCTAGAGCATGACAGGAGGAACTCCCACCCATGCTATGGAAGCACCGTGTTTCCTTAGAGAAACTCCTTTTCTTTCCAGAGGGCTGCCCACAGTGAATCGAGGCCAGTCAAAACAGTGTTATTTAGGTATCTCAGGCTGGCGTGGCTAGAGATTTAAAATGGGAACGCAAGGCTTAGGCATTCAAGTCTTCTTTTCCGGTGAACATGCACCCGGACACCTTCTTATATCTAAGAAGTCCAAAGAGACTCTAGCTACACCCTGGTCCCTTGCTGAATCAACTTTTCTTCACAGAGTGTTCTGCATATATGGAACTCCCTCATCCTTGGAACGTTCTATGTATGCTATAGGGCCGAAGCCTATTCTAAAGTCCTGCAGTGTAAAAGGAAAAACTGCGCTTTGGTTCCAGTAGGAATGCAAGCCTCCTTTCTCCTGTAGGTATGGGGTCATTGGGTAAGAGTTCCTAGAGGTAGGCGAAGCAGATTGTGTATCTTAGTGAAGCTCCACAGAGGGCAATGAGGCAGACTTCCATGGCATGTAGGACGTGAGAGAACAGAATCCCTGGAGCTGTTGAAGAGCTGAGTCCACCTAGCTTCCTAAGGAAGGGTGCAGCGACTTGCCCTACACTCTGATTACATAGAGTGACTGGGAAAGGCTTCTAGGTCTGGATGTTTCTTAGAAGAGCAAAGAAGACTGCTGGTACTCACTGTATTTCTACGAAAAAGGGTGCCTACACGAGGGTGCCTTGTGTCTGGTAAGTGAAGAAACATTCAAGTAAAGCAGAACTTGGAATACGACATAATGGAAACTGCTAAGCGCTTTCGCTTCCGCAAGGCTTTTCAGGCCTTAGCTTGAGGCAAACACTCACGTCAAGTTTCCCTGTAGCTCTAGAGCAGGACAGCAGGAGCTCCCACCCATGCTATGGAAGCACCGTGTTTCCTTAGAGAAAACTCCTTTTCTTTCGAGAGGGCTGCCTACAGTGACCAGAAGCCAGGTAAAAACAGTGTTATTTAGGATTCTTCAGGGAAGCATGTTTAGAGATTTAACATGGGAAAGCAAGGCTTGTGCCATCAGGTCTCCTTCTCGGGTTAACATGCAGCCGAAACCCTTCTGATTTCTAACAAGTCAATAGAGACTCTAGCCAAACCCTGGTCCCTTGCTGAATCAACTTTTCTTCACAGGGTTTTCTGCATGTATCGAACTCCCTCATTCTTGGAACGCTCTATGTAACCCTTCGGGCCTAAACCTATTCTAAAGTCCTGCAGTGTAACAGGAAAAACTTTGCTTAGATTCCAGTAGGAATGCAAGCCTCCTTTCTCCTGTAGGTATGGGGTCCTTGGGTAAGAGTTCCTAGAAGAAGGCGAAGCAGATTGTGTTTCTTAGTGTAGCTCCAATGAGAGCAATGAGGCAGACTTCAATGGCATGTATGTCGTGAGAGAACAGAATCCCTGGAGCTGTTGAAGAGCTGAGTCCACCTAGCTTTCTAAGGAAGGGTGCAGCGAGTTGCCTTAAACTCTGAATACATAGTGTGACTGGGAAAGGCTTCTAGGTCGGGATGTTTCTTAGAAGGGTAAAGGAGACTGCTGGTACTCACTGTAGTTGTACGAAAAAGGGTGCCTACACTAGGGTGCCTAGTGTCTGGTAGAGTGAAGAAACGTTCAAGTAAAGCAGAACTTCCAATACGACATAATGGAAAATGCTAAGCGCTTTCGCTTCAGCAGGGCTTTTCAGGCCTTAGCTTGAGGCAAGGACTCACGTCAAGTTACCCTGTAGCTCTAGAGCATGACAGGAGGAACTCCCACCCATGCTATGGAAGCACCGTGTTTCCTTAGAGAAACTCCTTTTCTTTCCAGAGGGCTGCCCACAGTGAATCGAGGCCAGTCAAAACAGTGTTATTTAGGTATCTCAGGCTGGCGTGGCTAGAGATTTAAAATGGGAACGCAAGGCTTAGGCATTCAAGTCTTCTTTTCCGGTGAACATGCACCCGGACACCTTCTTATATCTAAGAAGTCCAAAGAGACTCTAGCTACACCCTGGTCCCTTGCTGAATCAACTTTTCTTCACAGAGTGTTCTGCATATATGGAACTCCCTCATCCTTGGAACGTTCTATGTATGCTATAGGGCCGAAGCCTATTCTAAAGTCCTGCAGTGTAAAAGGAAAAACTGCGCTTTGGTTCCAGTAGGAATGCAAGCCTCCTTTCTCCTGTAGGTATGGGGTCATTGGGTAAGAGTTCCTAGAGGTAGGCGAAGCAGATTGTGTATCTTAGTGAAGCTCCACAGAGGGCAATGAGGCAGACTTCCATGGCATGTAGGACGTGAGAGAACAGAATCCCTGGAGCTGTTGAAGAGCTGAGTCCACCTAGCTTCCTAAGGAAGGGTGCAGCGACTTGCCCTACACTCTGATTACATAGAGTGACTGGGAAAGGCTTCTAGGTCTGGATGTTTCTTAGAAGAGCAAAGAAGACTGCTGGTACTCACTGTATTTCTACGAAAAAGGGTGCCTACACGAGGGTGCCTTGTGTCTGGTAAGTGAAGAAACATTCAAGTAAAGCAGAACTTGGAATACGACATAATGGAAACTGCTAAGCGCTTTCGCTTCCGCAAGGCTTTTCAGGCCTTTGCTTGAGGCAAACACTCACGTCAAGTTTCCCTGTAGCTCTAGAGCAGGACAGCAGGAGCTCCCACCCATGCTATGGAAGCACCGTGTTTCCTTAGAGAAAACTCCTTTTCTTTCGAGAGGGCTGCCTACAGTGACCAGAAGCCAGGTAAAAACAGTGTTATTTAGGATTCTTCAGGGAAGCATGTTTAGAGATTTAACATGGGAAAGCAAGGCTTGTGCCATCAGGTCTCCTTCTCGGGTTAACATGCAGCCGAAACCCTTCTGATTTCTAACAAGTCAATAGAGACTCTAGCCAAACCCTGGTCCCTTGCTGAATCAACTTTTCTTCACAGGGTTTTCTGCATGTATCGAACTCCCTCATTCTTGGAACGCTCTATGTAACCCTTCGGGCCTAAACCTATTCTAAAGTCCTGCAGTGTAACAGGAAAAACTTTGCTTAGATTCCAGTAGGAATGCAAGCCTCCTTTCTCCTGTAGGTATGGGGTCCTTGGGTAAGAGTTCCTAGAAGAAGGCGAAGCAGATTGTGTTTCTTAGTGTAGCTCCAATGAGAGCAATGAGGCAGACTTCAATGGCATGTATGTCGTGAGAGAACAGAATCCCTGGAGCTGTTGAAGAGCTGAGTCCACCTAGCTTTCTAAGGAAGGGTGCAGCGAGTTGCCTTAAACTCTGAATACATAGTGTGACTGGGAAAGGCTTCTAGGTCGGGATGTTTCTTAGAAGGGTAAAGGAGACTGCTGGTACTCACTGTAGTTGTACGAAAAAGGGTGCCTACACTAGGGTGCCTAGTGTCTGGTAGAGTGAAGAAACGTTCAAGTAAAGCAGAACTTCCAATACGACATAATGGAAAATGCTAAGCGCTTTCGCTTCAGCAGGGCTTTTCAGGCCTTAGCTTGAGGCAAGGACTCACGTCAAGTTACCCTGTAGCTCTAGAGCATGACAGGAGGAACTCCCACCCATGCTATGGAAGCACCGTGTTTCCTTAGAGAAACTCCTTTTCTTTCCAGAGGGCTGCCCACAGTGAATCGAGGCCAGTCAAAACAGTGTTATTTAGGTATCTCAGGCTGGCGTGGCTAGAGATTTAAAATGGGAACGCAAGGCTTAGGCATTCAAGTCTTCTTTTCCGGTGAACATGCACCCGGACACCTTCTTATATCTAAGAAGTCCAAAGAGACTCTAGCTACACCCTGGTCCCTTGCTGAATCAACTTTTCTTCACAGAGTGTTCTGCATATATGGAACTCCCTCATCCTTGGAACGTTCTATGTATGCTATAGGGCCGAAGCCTATTCTAAAGTCCTGCAGTGTAAAAGGAAAAACTGCGCTTTGGTTCCAGTAGGAATGCAAGCCTCCTTTCTCCTGTAGGTATGGGGTCATTGGGTAAGAGTTCCTAGAGGTAGGCGAAGCAGATTGTGTATCTTAGTGAAGCTCCACAGAGGGCAATGAGGCAGACTTCCATGGCATGTAGGACGTGAGAGAACAGAATCCCTGGAGCTGTTGAAGAGCTGAGTCCACCTAGCTTCCTAAGGAAGGGTGCAGCGACTTGCCCTACACTCTGATTACATAGAGTGACTGGGAAAGGCTTCTAGGTCTGGATGTTTCTTAGAAGAGCAAAGAAGACTGCTGGTACTCACTGTATTTCTACGAAAAAGGGTGCCTACACGAGGGTGCCTTGTGTCTGGTAAGTGAAGAAACATTCAAGTAAAGCAGAACTTGGAATACGACATAATGGAAACTGCTAAGCGCTTTCGCTTCCGCAAGGCTTTTCAGGCCTTAGCTTGAGGCAAACACTCACGTCAAGTTTCCCTGTAGCTCTAGAGCAGGACAGCAGGAGCTCCCACCCATGCTATGGAAGCACCGTGTTTCCTTAGAGAAAACTCCTTTTCTTTCGAGAGGGCTGCCTACAGTGACCAGAAGCCAGGTAAAAACAGTGTTATTTAGGATTCTTCAGGGAAGCATGTTTAGAGATTTAACATGGGAAAGCAAGGCTTGTGCCATCAGGTCTCCTTCTCGGGTTAACATGCAGCCGAAACCCTTCTGATTTCTAACAAGTCAATAGAGACTCTAGCCAAACCCTGGTCCCTTGCTGAATCAACTTTTCTTCACAGGGTTTTCTGCATGTATCGAACTCCCTCATTCTTGGAACGCTCTATGTAACCCTTCGGGCCTAAACCTAGTCTAAAGTCCTGCAGTGTAACAGGAAAAACTTTGCTTAGATTCCAGTAGGAATGCAAGCCTCCTTTCTCCTGTAGGTATGGGGTCCTTGGGTAAGAGTTCCTAGAAGAAGGCGAAGCAGATTGTGTTTCTTAGTGTAGCTCCAATGAGAGCAATGAGGCAGACTTCAATGGCATGTATGTCGTGAGAGAACAGAATCCCTGGAGCTGTTGAAGAGCTGAGTCCACCTAGCTTTCTAAGGAAGGGTGCAGCGAGTTGCCTTAAACTCTGAATACATAGTGTGACTGGGAAAGGCTTCTAGGTCGGGATGTTTCTTAGAAGGGTAAAGGAGACTGCTGGTACTCACTGTAGTTGTACGAAAAAGGGTGCCTACACTAGGGTGCCTAGTGTCTGGTAGAGTGAAGAAACGTTCAAGTAAAGCAGAACTTCCAATACGACATAATGGAAAATGCTAAGCGCTTTCGCTTCAGCAGGGCTTTTCAGGCCTTAGCTTGAGGCAAGGACTCACGTCAAGTTACCCTGTAGCTCTAGAGCATGACAGGAGGAACTCCCACCCATGCTATGGAAGCACCGTGTTTCCTTAGAGAAACTCCTTTTCTTTCCAGAGGGCTGCCCACAGTGAATCGAGGCCAGTCAAAACAGTGTTATTTAGGTATCTCAGGCTGGCGTGGCTAGAGATTTAAAATGGGAACGCAAGGCTTAGGCATTCAAGTCTTCTTTTCCGGTGAACATGCACCCGGACACCTTCTTATATCTAAGAAGTCCAAAGAGACTCTAGCTACACCCTGGTCCCTTGCTGAATCAACTTTTCTTCACAGAGTGTTCTGCATATATGGAACTCCCTCATCCTTGGAACGTTCTATGTATGCTATAGGGCCGAAGCCTATTCTAAAGTCCTGCAGTGTAAAAGGAAAAACTGCGCTTTGGTTCCAGTAGGAATGCAAGCCTCCTTTCTCCTGTAGGTATGGGGTCATTGGGTAAGAGTTCCTAGAGGTAGGCGAAGCAGATTGTGTATCTTAGTGAAGCTCCACAGAGGGCAATGAGGCAGACTTCCATGGCATGTAGGACGTGAGAGAACAGAATCCCTGGAGCTGTTGAAGAGCTGAGTCCACCTAGCTTCCTAAGGAAGGGTGCAGCGACTTGCCCTACACTCTGATTACATAGAGTGACTGGGAAAGGCTTCTAGGTCTGGATGTTTCTTAGAAGAGCAAAGAAGACTGCTGGTACTCACTGTATTTCTACGAAAAAGGGTGCCTACACGAGGGTGCCTTGTGTCTGGTAAGTGAAGAAACATTCAAGTAAAGCAGAACTTGGAATACGACATAATGGAAACTGCTAAGCGCTTTCGCTTCCGCAAGGCTTTTCAGGCCTTAGCTTGAGGCAAACACTCACGTCAAGTTTCCCTGTAGCTCTAGAGCAGGACAGCAGGAGCTCCCACCCATGCTATGGAAGCACCGTGTTTCCTTAGAGAAAACTCCTTTTCTTTCGAGAGGGCTGCCTACAGTGACCAGAAGCCAGGTAAAAACAGTGTTATTTAGGATTCTTCAGGGAAGCATGTTTAGAGATTTAACATGGGAAAGCAAGGCTTGTGCCATCAGGTCTCCTTCTCGGGTTAACATGCAGCCGAAACCCTTCTGATTTCTAACAAGTCAATAGAGACTCTAGCCAAACCCTGGTCCCTTGCTGAATCAACTTTTCTTCACAGGGTTTTCTGCATGTATCGAACTCCCTCATTCTTGGAACGCTCTATGTAACCCTTCGGGCCTAAACCTAGTCTAAAGTCCTGCAGTGTAACAGGAAAAACTTTGCTTAGATTCCAGTAGGAATGCAAGCCTCCTTTCTCCTGTAGGTATGGGGTCCTTGGGTAAGAGTTCCTAGAAGAAGGCGAAGCAGATTGTGTTTCTTAGTGTAGCTCCAATGAGAGCAATGAGGCAGACTTCAATGGCATGTATGTCGTGAGAGAACAGAATCCCTGGAGCTGTTGAAGAGCTGAGTCCACCTAGCTTTCTAAGGAAGGGTGCAGCGAGTTGCCTTAAACTCTGAATACATAGTGTGACTGGGAAAGGCTTCTAGGTCGGGATGTTTCTTAGAAGGGTAAAGGAGACTGCTGGTACTCACTGTAGTTGTACGAAAAAGGGTGCCTACACTAGGGTGCCTAGTGTCTGGTAGAGTGAAGAAACGTTCAAGTAAAGCAGAACTTCCAATACGACATAATGGAAAATGCTAAGCGCTTTCGCTTCAGCAGGGCTTTTCAGGCCTTAGCTTGAGGCAAGGACTCACGTCAAGTTACCCTGTAGCTCTAGAGCATGACAGGAGGAACTCCCACCCATGCTATGGAAGCACCGTGTTTCCTTAGAGAAACTCCTTTTCTTTCCAGAGGGCTGCCCACAGTGAATCGAGGCCAGTCAAAACAGTGTTATTTAGGTATCTCAGGCTGGCGTGGCTAGAGATTTAAAATGGGAACGCAAGGCTTAGGCATTCAAGTCTTCTTTTCCGGTGAACATGCACCCGGACACCTTCTTATATCTAAGAAGTCCAAAGAGACTCTAGCTACACCCTGGCCCTTGCTGAATCAACTTTTCTTCACAGAGTGTTCTGCATATATGGAACTCCCTCATCCTTGGAACGTTCTATGTATGCTATAGGGCCGAAGCCTATTCTAAAGTCCTGCAGTGTAAAAGGAAAAACTGCGCTTTGGTTCCAGTAGGAATGCAAGCCTCCTTTCTCCTGTAGGTATGGGGTCATTGGGTAAGAGTTCCTAGAGGTAGGCGAAGCAGATTGTGTATCTTAGTGAAGCTCCACAGAGGGCAATGAGGCAGACTTCCATGGCATGTAGGACGTGAGAGAACAGAATCCCTGGAGCTGTTGAAGAGCTGAGTCCACCTAGCTTCCTAAGGAAGGGTGCAGCGACTTGCCCTACACTCTGATTACATAGAGTGACTGGGAAAGGCTTCTAGGTCTGGATGTTTCTTAGAAGAGCAAAGAAGACTGCTGGTACTCACTGTATTTCTACGAAAAAGGGTGCCTACACGAGGGTGCCTTGTGTCTGGTAAGTGAAGAAACATTCAAGTAAAGCAGAACTTGGAATACGACATAATGGAAACTGCTAAGCGCTTTCGCTTCCGCAAGGCTTTTCAGGCCTTAGCTTGAGGCAAACACTCACGTCAAGTTTCCCTGTAGCTCTAGAGCAGGACAGCAGGAGCTCCCACCCATGCTATGGAAGCACCGTGTTTCCTTAGAGAAAACTCCTTTTCTTTCGAGAGGGCTGCCTACAGTGACCAGAAGCCAGGTAAAAACAGTGTTATTTAGGATTCTTCAGGGAAGCATGTTTAGAGATTTAACATGGGAAAGCAAGGCTTGTGCCATCAGGTCTCCTTCTCGGGTTAACATGCAGCCGAAACCCTTCTGATTTCTAACAAGTCAATAGAGACTCTAGCCAAACCCTGGTCCCTTGCTGAATCAACTTTTCTTCACAGGGTTTTCTGCATGTATCGAACTCCCTCATTCTTGGAACGCTCTATGTAACCCTTCGGGCCTAAACCTAGTCTAAAGTCCTGCAGTGTAACAGGAAAAACTTTGCTTAGATTCCAGTAGGAATGCAAGCCTCCTTTCTCCTGTAGGTATGGGGTCCTTGGGTAAGAGTTCCTAGAAGAAGGCGAAGCAGATTGTGTTTCTTAGTGTAGCTCCAATGAGAGCAATGAGGCAGACTTCAATGGCATGTATGTCGTGAGAGAACAGAATCCCTGGAGCTGTTGAAGAGCTGAGTCCACCTAGCTTTCTAAGGAAGGGTGCAGCGAGTTGCCTTAAACTCTGAATACATAGTGTGACTGGGAAAGGCTTCTAGGTCGGGATGTTTCTTAGAAGGGTAAAGGAGACTGCTGGTACTCACTGTAGTTGTACGAAAAAGGGTGCCTACACTAGGGTGCCTAGTGTCTGGTAGAGTGAAGAAACGTTCAAGTAAAGCAGAACTTCCAATACGACATAATGGAAAATGCTAAGCGCTTTCGCTTCAGCAGGGCTTTTCAGGCCTTAGCTTGAGGCAAGGACTCACGTCAAGTTACCCTGTAGCTCTAGAGCATGACAGGAGGAACTCCCACCCATGCTATGGAAGCACCGTGTTTCCTTAGAGAAACTCCTTTTCTTTCCAGAGGGCTGCCCACAGTGAATCGAGGCCAGTCAAAACAGTGTTATTTAGGTATCTCAGGCTGGCGTGGCTAGAGATTTAAAATGGGAACGCAAGGCTTAGGCATTCAAGTCTTCTTTTCCGGTGAACATGCACCCGGACACCTTCTTATATCTAAGAAGTCCAAAGAGACTCTAGCTACACCCTGGTCCCTTGCTGAATCAACTTTTCTTCACAGAGTGTTCTGCATATATGGAACTCCCTCATCCTTGGAACGTTCTATGTATGCTATAGGGCCGAAGCCTATTCTAAAGTCCTGCAGTGTAAAAGGAAAAACTGCGCTTTGGTTCCAGTAGGAATGCAAGCCTCCTTTCTCCTGTAGGTATGGGGTCATTGGGTAAGAGTTCCTAGAGGTAGGCGAAGCAGATTGTGTATCTTAGTGAAGCTCCACAGAGGGCAATGAGGCAGACTTCCATGGCATGTAGGACGTGAGAGAACAGAATCCCTGGAGCTGTTGAAGAGCTGAGTCCACCTAGCTTCCTAAGGAAGGGTGCAGCGAGTTGCCCTACACTCTGATTACATAGAGTGACTGGGAAAGGCTTCTAGGTCTGGATGTTTCTTAGAAGAGCAAAGAAGACTGCTGGTACTCACTGTATTTCTACGAAAAAGGGTGCCTACACGAGGGTGCCTTGTGTCTGGTAAGTGAAGAAACATTCAAGTAAAGCAGAACTTGGAATACGACATAATGGAAACTGCTAAGCGCTTTCGCTTCCGCAAGGCTTTTCAGGCCTTAGCTTGAGGCAAACACTCACGTCAAGTTTCCCTGTAGCTCTAGAGCAGGACAGCAGGAGCTCCCACCCATGCTATGGAAGCACCGTGTTTCCTTAGAGAAAACTCCTTTTCTTTCAAGAGGGCTGCCTACAGTGACCAGAAGCCAGGTAAAAACAGTGTTATTTAGGATTCTTCAGGGAAGCATGTTTAGAGATTTAACATGGGAAAGCAAGGCTTGTGCCATCAGGTCTCCTTCTCGGGTTAACATGCAGCCGAAACCCTTCTGATTTCTAACAAGTCAATAGAGACTCTAGCCAAACCCTGGTCCCTTGCTGAATCAACTTTTCTTCACAGGGTTTTCTGCATGTATCGAACTCCCTCATTCTTGGAACGCTCTATGTAACCCTTCGGGCCTAAACCTAGTCTAAAGTCCTGCAGTGTAACAGGAAAAACTTTGCTTAGATTCCAGTAGGAATGCAAGCCTCCTTTCTCCTGTAGGTATGGGGTCCTTGGGTAAGAGTTCCTAGAAGAAGGCGAAGCAGATTGTGTTTCTTAGTGTAGCTCCAATGAGAGCAATGAGGCAGACTTCAATGGCATTTATGTCGTGAGAGAACAGAATCCCTGGAGCTGTTGAAGAGCTGAGTCCACCTAGCTTTCTAAGGAAGGGTGCAGCGAGTTGCCTTAAACTCTGAATACATAGTGTGACTGGGAAAGCCTTCTAGGTCGGGATGTTTCTTAGAAGGGTAAAGGAGACTGCTGGTACTCACTGTAGTTGTACGAAAAAGGGTGCCTACACTAGGGTGCCTAGTGTCTGGTAGAGTGAAGAAACGTTCAAGTAAAGCAGAACTTCCAATACGACATAATGGAAAATGCTAAGCGCTTTCGCTTCAGCAGGGCTTTTCAGGCCTTAGCTTGAGGCAAGGACTCACGTCAAGTTACCCTGTAGCTCTAGAGCATGACAGGAGGAACTCCCACCCATGCTATGGAAGCACCGTGTTTCCTTAGAGAAACTCCTTTTCTTTCCAGAGGGCTGCCCACAGTGAATCGAGGCCAGTCAAAACAGTGTTATTTAGGTATCTCAGGCTGGCGTGGCTAGAGATTTAAAATGGGAACGCAAGGCTTAGGCATTCAAGTCTTCTTTTCCGGTGAACATGCACCCGGACACCTTCTTATATCTAAGAAGTCCAAAGAGACTCTAGCTACACCCTGGTCCCTTGCTGAATCAACTTTTCTTCACAGAGTGTTCTGCATATATGGAACTCCCTCATCCTTGGAACGTTCTATGTATGCTATAGGGCCGAAGCCTATTCTAAAGTCCTGCAGTGTAAAAGGAAAAACTGCGCTTTTGTTCCAGTAGGAATGCAAGCCTCCTTTCTCCTGTAGGTATGGGGTCATTGGGTAAGAGTTCCTAGAGGTAGGCGAAGCAGATTGTGTATCTTAGTGAAGCTCCACAGAGGGCAATGAGGCAGACTTCCATGGCATGTAGGACGTGAGAGAACAGAATCCCTGGAGCTGTTGAAGAGCTGAGTCCACCTAGCTTCCTAAGGAAGGGTGCAGCGAGTTGCCCTACACTCTGATTACATAGAGTGACTGGGAAAGGCTTTTAGGTCTGGATGTTTCTTAGAAGAGCAAAGAAGACTGCTGGTACTCACTGTATTTCTACGAAAAAGGGTGCCTACACGAGGGTGCCTTGTGTCTGGTAAGTGAAGAAACATTCAAGTAAAGCAGAACTTGGAATACGACATAATGGAAACTGCTAAGCGCTTTCGCTTCCGCAAGGCTTTTCAGGCCTTAGCTTGAGGCAAACACTCACGTCAAGTTTCCCTGTAGCTCTAGAGCAGGACAGCAGGAGCTCCCACCCATGCTATGGAAGCACCGTGTTTCCTTAGAGAAAACTCCTTTTCTTTCGAGAGGGCTGCCTACAGTGACCAGAAGCCAGGTAAAAACAGTGTTATTTAGGATTCTTCAGGGAAGCATGTTTAGAGATTTAACATGGGAAAGCAAGGCTTGTGCCATCAGGTCTCCTTCTCGGGTTAACATGCAGCCGAAACCCTTCTGATTTCTAACAAGTCAATAGAGACTCTAGCCAAACCCTGGTCCCTTGCTGAATCAACTTTTCTTCACAGGGTTTTCTGCATGTATCGAACTCCCTCATTCTTGGAACGCTCTATGTAACCCTTCGGGCCTAAACCTATTCTAAAGTCCTGCAGTGTAACAGGAAAAACTTTGCTTAGATTCCAGTAGGAATGCAAGCCTCCTTTCTCCTGTAGGTATGGGGTCCTTGGGTAAGAGTTCCTAGAAGAAGGCGAAGCAGATTGTGTTTCTTAGTGTAGCTCCAATGAGAGCAATGAGGCAGACTTCAATGGCATGTATGTCGTGAGAGAACAGAATCCCTGGAGCTGTTGAAGAGCTGAGTCCACCTAGCTTTCTAAGGAAGGGTGCAGCGAGTTGCCTTAAACTCTGAATACATAGTGTGACTGGGAAAGGCTTCTAGGTCGGGATGTTTCTTAGAAGGGTAAAGGAGACTGCTGGTACTCACTGTAGTTGTACGAAAAAGGGTGCCTACACTAGGGTGCCTAGTGTCTGGTAGAGTGAAGAAACGTTCAAGTACAGCAGAACTTCCAATACGACATAATGGAAAATGCTAAGCGCTTTCGCTTCAGCAGGGCTTTTCAGGCCTTAGCTTGAGGCAAGGACTCACGTCAAGTTACCCTGTAGCTCTAGAGCATGACAGGAGGAACTCCCACCCATGCTATGGAAGCACCGTGTTTCCTTAGAGAAACTCCTTTTCTTTCCAGAGGGCTGCCCACAGTGAATCGAGGCCAGTCAAAACAGTGTTATTTAGGTATCTCAGGCTGGCGTGGCTAGAGATTTAAAATGGGAACGCAAGGCTTAGGCATTCAAGTCTTCTTTTCCGGTGAACATGCACCCGGACACCTTCTTATATCTAAGAAGTCCAAAGAGACTCTAGCTACAACCTGGTACCTTGCTGAATCAACTTTTCTTCACAGAGTGTTCTGCATATATGGAACTCCCTCATCCTTGGAACGTTCTATGTATGCTATAGGGCCGAAGCCTATTCTAAAGTCCTGCAGTGTAAAAGGAAAAACTGCGCTTTGGTTCCAGTAGGAATGCAAGCCTCCTTTCTCCTGTAGGTATGGGGTCATTGGGTAAGAGTTCCTAGAGGTAGGCGAAGCAGATTGTGTATCTTAGTGAAGCTCCACAGAGGGCAATGAGGCAGACTTCCATGGCATGTAGGACGTGAGAGAACAGAATCCCTGGAGCTGTTGAAGAGCTGAGTCCACCTAGCTTCCTAAGGAAGGGTGCAGCGAGTTGCCCTACACTCTGATTACATAGAGTGACTGGGAAAGGCTTCTAGGTCTGGATGTTTCTTAGAAGAGCAAAGAAGACTGCTGGTACTCACTGTATTTCTACGAAAAAGGGTGCCTACACGAGGGTGCCTTGTGTCTGGTAAGTGAAGAAACATTCAAGTAAAGCAGAACTTGGAATACGACATAATGGAAACTGCTAAGCACTTTCGCTTCCGCAAGGCTTTTCAGGCCTTAGCTTGAGGCAAACACTCACGTCAAGTTTCCCTGTAGCTCTAGAGCAGGACAGCAGGAGCTCCCACCCATGCTATGGAAGCACCGTGTTTCCTTAGAGAAAACTCCTTTTCTTTCGAGAGGGCTGCCTACAGTGACCAGAAGCCAGGTAAAAACAGTGTTATTTAGGATTCTTCAGGGAAGCATGTTTAGAGATTTAACATGGGAAAGCAAGGCTTGTGCCATCAGGTCTCCTTCTCGGGTTAACATGCAGCCGAAACCCTTCTGATTTCTAACAAGTCAATAGAGACTCTAGCCAAACCCTGGTCCCTTGCTGAATCAACTTTTCTTCACAGGGTTTTCTGCATGTATCGAACTCCCTCATTCTTGGAACGCTCTATGTAACCCTTCGAGCCTAAACCTATTCTAAAGTCGTGCAGTGTAACAGGAAAAACTTTGCTTAGATTCCAGTAGGAATGCAAGCCTCCTTTCTCCTGTAGGTATGGGGTCCTTGGGTAAGAGTTCCTAGAAGAAGGCGAAGCAGATTGTGTTTCTTAGTGTAGCTCCAATGAGAGCAATGAGGCAGACTTCCATGGCATGTAGGACGTGAGAGAACAGAATCCCTGGAGCTGTTGAAGAGCTGAGTCCACCTAGCTTTCTAAGGAAGGGTGCAGCGAGTTGCCTTAAACTCTGAATACATAGTGTGACTGGGAAAGGCTTCTAGGTCGGGATGTTTCTTAGAAGGGTAAAGGAGACTGCTGGTACTCACTGTAGTTGTACGAAAAAGGGTGCCTACACTAGGGTGCCTAGTGTCTGGTAGAGTGAAGAAACGTTCAAGTAAAGCAGAACTTCCAATACGACATAATGGAAAATGCTAAGCGCTTTCGCTTCAGCAGGGCTTTTCAGGCCTTAGCTTGAGGCAAGGACTCACGTCAAGTTACCCTGTAGCTCTAGAGCATGACAGGAGGAACTCCCACCCATGCTATGGAAGCACCGTGTTTCCTTAGAGAAACTCCTTTTCTTTCCAGAGGGCTGCCCACAGTGAATCGAGGCCAGTCAAAACAGTGTTATTTAGGTATCTCAGGCTGGCGTGGCTAGAGATTTAAAATGGGAACGCAAGGCTTAGGCATTCAAGTCTTCTTTTCCGGTGAACATGCACCCGGACACCTTCTTATATCTAAGAAGTCCAAAGAGACTCTAGCTACACCCTGGTCCCTTGCTGAATCAACTTTTCTTCACAGAGTGTTCTGCATATATGGAACTCCCTCATCCTTGGAACGTTCTATGTATGCTATAGGGCCGAAGCCTATTCTAAAGTCCTGCAGTGTAAAAGGAAAAACTGTGCTTTGGTTCCAGTAGGAATGCAAGCCTCCTTTCTCCTGTAGGTACGGGGTCATTGGGTAAGAGTTCCTAGAGGTAGGCGAAGCAGATTGTGTATCTTAGTGAAGCTCCACAGAGGGCAATGAGGCAGACTTCCATGGCATGTAGGACGTGAGAGAACAGAATCCCTGGAGCTGTTGAAGAGCTGAGTCCACCTAGCTTCCTAAGGAAGGGTGCAGCGACTTGCCCTACACTCTGATTACATAGAGTGACTGGGAAAGGCTTCTAGGTCTGGATGTTTCTTAGAAGAGCAAAGAAGACTCCTGGTACTCACTGTATTTCTACGAAAAAGGGTGCCTACACGAGGGTGCCTTGTGTCTGGTAAGTGAAGAAACATTCAAGTAAAGCAGAACTTGGAATACGACATAATGGAAACTGCTAAGCGCTTTCGCTTCCGCAAGGCTTTTCAGGCCTTAGCTTGAGGCAAACACTCACGTCAAGTTTCCCTGTAGCTCTAGAGCAGGACAGCAGGAGCTCCCACCCATGCTATGGAAGCACCGTGTTTCCTTAGAGAAAACTCCTTTTCTTTCGAGAGGGCTGCCTACAGTGACCAGAAGCCAGGTAAAAACAGTGTTATTTAGGATTCTTCAGGGAAGCATGTTTAGAGATTTAACATGGGAAAGCAAGGCTTGTGCCATCAGGTCTCCTTCTCGGGTTAACATGCAGCCGAAACCCTTCTGATTTCTAACAAGTCAATAGAGACTCTAGCCAAACCCTGGTCCCTTGCTGAATCAACTTTTCTTCACAGGGTTTTCTGCATGTATCGAACTCCCTCATTCTTGGAACGCTCTATGTAACCCTTCGGGCCTAAACCTATTCTAAAGTCCTGCAGTGTAACAGGAAAAACTTTGCTTAGATTCCAGTAGGAATGCAAGCCTCCTTTCTCCTGTAGGTATGGGGTCCTTGGGTAAGAGTTCCTAGAAGAAGGCGAAGCAGATTGTGTTTCTTAGTGTAGCTCCAATGAGAGCAATGAGGCAGACTTCCATGGCATGTATGTCGTGAGAGAACAGAATCCCTGGAGCTGTTGAAGAGCTGAGTCCACCTAGCTTTCTAAGGAAGGGTGCAGCGAGTTGCCTTAAACTCTGAATACATAGTGTGACTGGGAAAGGCTTCTAGGTCGGGATGTTTCTTAGAAGGGTAAAGGAGACTGCTGGTACTCACTGTAGTTGTACGAAAAAGGGTGCCTACACTAGGGTGCCTAGTGTCTGGTAGAGTGAAGAAACGTTCAAGTAAAGCAGAACTTCCAATCCGACATAATGGAAAATGCTAAGCGCTTTCGCTTCAGCAGGGCTTTTCAGGCCTTAGCTTGAGGCAAGGACTCACGTCAAGTTACCCTGTAGCTCTAGAGCATGACAGGAGGAACTCCCACCCATGCTATGGAAGCACCGTGTTTCCTTAGAGAAACTCCTTTTCTTTCCAGAGGGCTGCCCACAGTGAATCGAGGCCAGTCAAAACAGTGTTATTTAGGTATCTCAGGCTGGCGTGGCTAGAGATTTAAAATGGGAACGCAAGGCTTAGGCATTCAAGTCTTCTTTTCCGGTGAACATGCACCCGGACACCTTCTTATATCTAAGAAGTCCAAAGAGACTCTAGCTACACCCTGGTCCCTTGCTGAATCAACTTTTCTTCACAGAGTGTTCTGCATATATGGAACTCCCTCATCCTTGGAACGTTCTATGTATGCTATAGGGCCGAAGCCTATTCTAAAGTCCTGCAGTGTAAAAGGAAAAACTGCGCTTTGGTTCCAGTAGGAATGCAAGCCTCCTTTCTCCTGTAGGTATGGGGTCATTGGGTAAGAGTTCCTAGAGGTAGGCGAAGCAGATTGTGTATCTTAGTGAAGCTCCACAGAGGGCAATGAGGCAGACTTCCATGGCATGTAGGACGTGAGAGAACAGAATCCCTGGAGCTGTTGAAGAGCTGAGTCCACCTAGCTTCGTAAGGAAGGGTGCAGCGACTTGCCCTACACTCTGATTACATAGAGTGACTGGGAAAGGCTTCTAGGTCTGGATGTTTCTTAGAAGAGCAAAGAAGACTGCTGGTACTCACTGTATTTCTACGAAAAAGGGTGCCTACACGAGGGTGCCTTGTGTCTGGTAAGTGAAGAAACATTCAAGTAAAGCAGAACTTGGAATACGACATAATGGAAACTGCTAAGCGCTTTCGCTTCCGCAAGGCTTTTCAGGCCTTAGCTTGAGGCAAACACTCACGTCAAGTTTCCCTGTAGCTCTAGAGCAGGACAGCAGGAGCTCCCACCCATGCTATGGAAGCACCGTGTTTCCTTAGAGAAAACTCCTTTTCTTTCGAGAGGGCTGCCTACAGTGACCAGAAGCCAGGTAAAAACAGTGTTATTTAGGATTCTTCAGGGAAGCATGTTTAGAGATTTAACATGGGAAAGCAAGGCTTGTGCCATCAGGTCTCCTTCTCGGGTTAACATGCAGCCGAAACCCTTCTGATTTCTAACAAGTCAATAGAGACTCTAGCCAAACCCTGGTCCCTTGCTGAATCAACTTTTCTTCACAGGGTTTTCTGCATGTATCGAACTCCCTCATTCTTGGAACGCTCTATGTAACCCTTTGGGCCTAAACCTATTCTAAAGTCCTGCAGTGTAACAGGAAAAACTTTGCTTAGATTCCAGTAGGAATGCAAGCCTCCTTTCTCCTGTAGGTATGGGGTCCTTGGGTAAGAGTTCCTAGAAGAAGGCGAAGCAGATTGTGTTTCTTAGTGTAGCTCCAATGAGAGCAATGAGGCAGACTTCAATGGCATGTATGTCGTGAGAGAACAGAATCCCTGGAGCTGTTGAAGAGCTGAGTCCACCTAGCTTTCTAAGGAAGGGTGCAGCGAGTTGCCTTAAACTCTGAATACATAGTGTGACTGGGAAAGGCTTCTAGGTCGGGATGTTTCTTAAAAGGGTAAAGGAGACTGCTGGAACTCACTGTAGTTGTACGAAAAAGGGTGCCTACACTAGGGTGCCTAGTGTCTGGTAGAGTGAAGAAACGTTCAAGTAAAGCAGAACTTCCAATACGACATAATGGAAAATGCTAAGCGCTTTCGCTTCAGCAGGGCTTTTCAGGCCTTAGCTTGAGGCAAGGACTAACGTCAAGTTACTCTGTAGCTCTAGAGCATGACAGGAGGAACTCCCACCCATGCTATGGAGGCACCGTGTTTCCTTAGAGAAATTCCTTTTCTTTCCAGAGGGCTGCCCACAGTGAATAGAGGCCAGTCAAAACAGTGTTATTTAGGTATCTCAGGCTGGCGTGGATAGAGATTTAAAATGGGAACGCAAGGCTTAGGCATTCAAGTCTTCTTTTCCGGTGAACATGCACCCGGACACCTTCTTATATCTAAGAAGTCCAAAGAGACTCTAGCTACACCCTGGTCCCTTGCTGAATCAACTTTTCTTCACAGAGTGTTCTGCATATATGGAACTCCCTCATCCTTGGAACGTTCTATGTATGCTATAGGGCCGAAGCCTATTCTAAACTCCTGCAGTGTAAAAGGAAAAACTGTGCTTTGGTTCCAGTAGGAATGCAAGCCTCCTTTCTCCTGTAGGTACGGGGTCATTGGGTAAGAGTTCCTAGAGGTAGGCGAAGCAGATTGTGTATCTTAGTGAAGCTCCACAGAGGGCAATGAGGCAGACTTCCATGGCATGTAGGACGTGAGAGAACAGAATCCCTGGAGCTGTTGAAGAGCTGAGTCCACCTAGCTTCCTAAGGAAGGGTGCAGCGACTTGCCCTACACTCTGATTACATAGAGTGACTGGGAAAGGCTTCTAGGTCTGGATGTTTCTTAGAAGAGCAAAGAAGACTGCTGGTACTCACTGTATTTCTACGAAAAAGGGTGCCTACACGAGGGTGCCTTGTGTCTGGTAAGTGAAGAAACATTCAAGTAAAGCAGAACTTGGAATACGACATAATGGAAACTGCTAAGCGCTTTCGCTTCCGCAAGGCTTTTCAGGCCTTAGCTTGAGGCAAACACTCACGTCAAGTTTCCCTGTAGCTCTAGAGCAGGACAGCAGGAGCTCCCACCCATGCTATGGAAGCACCGTGTTTCCTTAGAGAAAACTCCTTTTCTTTCGAGAGGGCTGCCTACAGTGACCAGAAGCCAGGTAAAAACAGTGTTATTTAGGATTCTTCAGGGAAGCATGTTTAGAGATTTAACATGGGAAAGCAAGGCTTGTGCCATCAGGTCTCGTTCTCGGGTTAACATGCAGCCGAAACCCTTCTGATTTCTAACAAGTCAATAGAGACTCTAGCCAAACCCTGGTCCCTTGCTGAATCAACTTTTCTTCACAGGGTTTTCTGCATGTATCGAACTCCCTCATTCTTGGAACGCTCTATGTAACCCTTCGGGCCTAAACCTATTCTAAAGTCCTGCAGTGTAACAGGAAAAACTTTGCTTAGATTCCAGTAGGAATGCAAGCCTCCTTTCTCCTGTAGGTATGGGGTCCTTGGGTAAGAGTTCCTAGAAGAAGGCGAAGCAGATTGTGTTTCTTAGTGTAGCTCCAATGAGAGCAATGAGGCAGACTTCCATGGCATGTATGTCGTGAGAGAACAGAATCCCTGGAGCTGTTGAAGAGCTGAGTCCACCTAGCTTTCTAAGGAAGGGTGCAGCGAGTTGCCTTAAACTCTGAATACATAGTGTGACTGGGAAAGGCTTCTAGGTCGGGATGTTTCTTAGAAGGGTAAAGGAGACTGCTGGTACTCACTGTAGTTGTACGAAAAAGGGTGCCTACACTAGGGTGCCTAGTGTCTGGTAGAGTGAAGAAACGTTCAAGTAAAGCAGAACTTCCAATCCGACATAATGGAAAATGCTAAGCGCTTTCGCTTCAGCAGGGCTTTTCAGGCCTTAGCTTGAGGCAAGGACTCACGTCAAGTTACCCTGTAGCTCTAGAGCATGACAGGAGGAACTCCCACCCATGCTATGGAAGCACCGTGTTTCCTTAGAGAAACTCCTTTTCTTTCCAGAGGGCTGCCCACAGTGAATCGAGGCCAGTCAAAACAGTGTTATTTAGGTATCTCAGGCTGGCGTGGCTAGAGATTTAAAATGGGAACGCAAGGCTTAGGCATTCAAGTCTTCTTTTCCAGTGAACATGCACCCGGACACCTTCTTATATCTAAGAAGTCCAAAGAGACTCTAGCTACACCCTGGTCCCTTGCTGAATCAACTTTTCTTCACAGAGTGTTCTGCATATATGGAACTCCCTCATCCTTGGAACGTTCTATGTATGCTATAGGGCCGAAGCCTATTCTAAAG
The DNA here is from genome assembly GCF_965194825.1 of Balaenoptera physalus. NCBI lineage: Eukaryota > Metazoa > Chordata > Mammalia > Artiodactyla > Balaenopteridae > Balaenoptera > Balaenoptera physalus. The sequence continues at coordinate 36,721 of NW_028124637.1, forward strand.
TCCTGCAGTGTAAAAGGAAAAACTGCGCTTTGGTTCCAGTAGGAATGCAAGCCTCCTTTCTCCTGTAGGTACGGGGTCATTGGGTAAGAGTTCCTAGAGGTAGGCGAAGCAGATTGTGTATCTTAGTGAAGCTCCACAGAGGGCAATGAGGCAGACTTCCATGGCATGTAGGACGTGAGAGAACAGAATCCCTGGAGCTGTTGAAGAGCTGAGTCCACCTAGCTTCCTAAGGAAGGGTGCAGCGACTTGCCCTACACTCTGTTTACATAGAGTGACTGGGAAAGGCTTCTAGGTCTGGATGTTTCTTAGAAGAGCAAAGAAGACTGCTGGTACTCACTGTATTTCTACGAAAAAGGGTGCCTACACGAGGGTGCCTTGTGTCTGGTAAGTGAAGAAACATTCAAGTAAAGCAGAACTTGGAATACGACATAATGGAAACTGCTAAGCACTTTCGCTTCCGCAAGGCTTTTCAGGCCTTAGCTTGAGGCAAACACTCACGTCAAGTTTCCCTGTAGCTCTAGAGCAGGACAGCAGGAGCTCCCACCCATGCTATGGAAGCACCGTGTTTCCTTAGAGAAAACTCCTTTTCTTTCGAGAGGGCTGCCTACAGTGACCAGAAGCCAGGTAAAAACAGTGTTATTTAGGATTCTTCAGGGAAGCATGTTTAGAGATTTAACATGGGAAAGCAAGGCTTGTGCCATCAGGTCTCCTTCTCGGGTTAACATGCAGCCGAAACCCTTCTGATTTCTAACAAGTCAATAGAGACTCTAGCCAAACCCTGGTCCCTTGCTGAATCAACTTTTCTTCACAGGGTTTTCTGCATGTATCAAACTCCCTCATTCTTGGAACGCTCTATGTAACCCTTCGGGCCTAAACCTAGTCTAAAGTCCTGCAGTGTAACAGGAGAAACTTTGCTTAGATTCCAGTAGGAATGCAAGCCTCCTTTCTCCTGTAGGTATGGGGTCCTTGGGTAAGAGTTCCTAGAAGAAGGCGAAGCAGATTGTGTTTCTTAGTGTAGCTCCAATGAGAGCAATGAGGCAGACTTCCATGGCATGTATGTCGTGAGAGAACAGAATCCCTGGAGCTGTTGAAGAGCTGAGTCCACCTAGCTTTCTAAGGAAGGGTGCAGCGAGTTGCCTTAAACTCTGAATACATAGTGTGACTGGGAAAGGCTTCTAGGTCGGGATGTTTCTTAGAAGGGTAAAGGAGACTGCTGGTACTCACTGTAGTTGTACGAAAAAGGGTGCCTACACTAGGGTGCCTAGTGTCTGGTAGAGTGAAGAAACGTTCAAGTAAAGCAGAACTTCCAATCCGACATAATGGAAAATGCTAAGCGCTTTCGCTTCAGCAGGGCTTTTCAGGCCTTAGCTTGAGGCAAGGACTCACGTCAAGTTACCCTGTAGCTCTAGAGCATGACAGGAGGAACTCCCACCCATGCTATGGAAGCACCGTGTTTCCTTAGAGAAACTCCTTTTCTTTCCAGAGGGCTGCCCACAGTGAATCGAGGCCAGTCAAAACAGTGTTATTTAGGTATCTCAGGCTGGCGTGGCTAGAGATTTAAAATGGGAACGCAAGGCTTAGGCATTCAAGTCTTCTTTTCCGGTGAACATGCACCCGGACACCTTCTTATATCTAAGAAGTCCAAAGAGACTCTAGCTACACCCTGGTCCCTTGCTGAATCAACTTTTCTTCACAGAGTGTTCTGCATATATGGAACTCCCTCATCCTTGGAACGTTCTATGTATGCTATAGGGCCGAAGCCTATTCTAAAGTCCTGCAGTGTAAAAGGAAAAACTGTGCTTTGGTTCCAGTAGGAATGCAAGCCTCCTTTCTCCTGTAGGTACGGGGTCATTGGGTAAGAGTTCCTAGAGGTAGGCGAAGCAGATTGTGTATCTTAGTGAAGCTCCACAGAGGGCAATGAGGCAGACTTCCATGGCATGTAGGACGTGAGAGAACAGAATCCCTGGAGCTGTTGAAGAGCTGAGTCCACCTAGCTTCCTAAGGAAGGGTGCAGCGACTTGCCCTACACTCTGATTACATAGAGTGACTGGGAAAGGCTTCTAGGTCTGGATGTTTCTTAGAAGAGCAAAGAAGACTGCTGGTACTCACTGTATTTCTACGAAAAAGGGTGCCTACACGAGGGTGCCTTGTGTCTGGTAAGTGAAGAAACATTCAAGTAAAGCAGAACTTGGAATACGACATAATGGAAACTGCTAAGCGCTTTCGCTTCCGCAAGGCTTTTCAGGCCTTAGCTTGAGGCAAACACTCACGTCAAGTTTCCCTGTAGCTCTAGAGCAGGACAGCAGGAGCTCCCACCCATGCTATGGAAGCACCGTGTTTCCTTAGAGAAAACTCCTTTTCTTTCGAGAGGGCTGCCTACAGTGACCAGAAGCCAGGTAAAAACAGTGTTATTTAGGATTCTTCAGGGAAGCATGTTTAGAGATTTAACATGGGAAAGCAAGGCTTGTGCCATCAGGTCTCCTTCTCGGGTTAACATGCAGCCGAAACCCTTCTGATTTCTAACAAGTCAATAGAGACTCTAGCCAAACCCTGGTCCCTTGCTGAATCAACTTTTCTTCACAGGGTTTTCTGCATGTATCGAACTCCCTCATTCTTGGAACGCTCTATGTAACCCTTCGGGCCTAAACCTAGTCTAAAGTCCTGCAGTGTAACAGGAGAAACTTTGCTTAGATTCCAGTAGGAATGCAAGCCTCCTTTCTCCTGTAGGTATGGGGTCCTTGGGTAAGAGTTCCTAGAAGAAGGCGAAGCAGATTGTGTTTCTTAGTGTAGCTCCAATGAGAGCAATGAGGCAGACTTCCATGGCATGTATGTCGTGAGAGGACAGAATCCCTGGAGCTGTTGAAGAGCTGAGTCCACCTAGCTTTCTAAGGAAGGGTGCAGCGAGTTGCCTTAAACTCTGAATACATAGTGTGACTGGGAAAGGCTTCTAGGTCGGGATGTTTCTTAGAAGGGTAAAGGAGACTGCTGGTACTCACTGTAGTTGTACGAAAAAGGGTGCCTACACTAGGGTGCCTAGTGTCTGGTAGAGTGAAGAAACGTTCAAGTAAAGCAGAACTTCCAATCCGACATAATGGAAAATGCTAAGCGCTTTCGCTTCAGCAGGGCTATTCAGGCCTTAGCTTGAGGCAAGGACTCACGTCAAGTTACCCTGTAGCTCTAGAGCATGACAGGAGGAACTCCCACCCATGCTATGGAAGCACCGTGTTTCCTTAGAGAAACTCCTTTTCTTTCCAGAGGGCTGCCCACAGTGAATCGAGGCCAGTCAAAACAGTGTTATTTAGGTATCTCAGGCTGGCGTGGCTAGAGATTTAAAATGGGAACGCAAGGCTTAGGCATTCAAGTCTTCTTTTCCGGTGAACATGCACCCGGACACCTTCTTATATCTAAGAAGTCCAAAGAGACTCTAGCTACACCCTGGTCCCTTGCTGAATCAACTTTTCTTCACAGAGTGTTCTGCATATATGGAACTCCCTCATCCTTGGAACGTTCTATGTATGCTATAGGGCCGAAGCCTATTCTAAAGTCCTGCAGTGTAAAAGGAAAAACTGTGCTTTGGTTCCAGTAGGAATGCAAGCCTCCTTTCTCCTGTAGGTACGGGGTCATTGGGTAAGAGTTCCTAGAGGTAGGCGAAGCAGATTGTGTATCTTAGTGAAGCTCCACAGAGGGCAATGAGGCAGACTTCCATGGCATGTAGGACGTGAGAGAACAGAATCCCTGGAGCTGTTGAAGAGCTGAGTCCACCTAGCTTCCTAAGGAAGGGTGCAGCGACTTGCCCTACACTCTGATTACATAGAGTGACTGGGAAAGGCTTCTAGGTCTGGATGTTTCTTAGAAGAGCAAAGAAGACTGCTGGTACTCACTGTATTTCTACGAAAAAGGGTGCCTACACGAGGGTGCCTTGTGTCTGGTAAGTGAAGAAACATTCAAGTAAAGCAGAACTTGGAATACGACATAATGGAAACTGCTAAGCGCTTTCGCTTCCGCAAGGCTTTTCAGGCCTTAGCTTGAGGCAAACACTCACGTCAAGTTTCCCTGTAGCTCTAGAGCAGGACAGCAGGAGCTCCCACCCATGCTATGGAAGCACCGTGTTTCCTTAGAGAAAACTCCTTTTCTTTCGAGAGGGCTGCCTACAGTGACCAGAAGCCAGGTAAAAACAGTGTTATTTAGGATTCTTCAGGGAAGCATGTTTAGAGATTTAACATGGGAAAGCAAGGCTTGTGCCATCAGGTCTCCTTCTCGGGTTAACATGCAGCCGAAACCCTTCTGATTTCTAACAAGTCAATAGAGACTCTAGCCAAACCCTGGTCCCTTGCTGAATCAACTTTTCTTCACAGGGTTTTCTGCATGTATCGAACTCCCTCATTCTTGGAACGCTCTATGTAACCCTTCGGGCCTAAACCTAGTCTAAAGTCCTGCAGTGTAACAGGAGAAACTTTGCTTAGATTCCAGTAGGAATGCAAGCCTCCTTTCTCCTGTAGGTATGGGGTCCTTGGGTAAGAGTTCCTAGAAGAAGGCGAAGCAGATTGTGTTTCTTAGTGTAGCTCCAATGAGAGCAATGAGGCAGACTTCCATGGCATGTATGTCGTGAGAGGACAGAATCCCTGGAGCTGTTGAAGAGCTGAGTCCACCTAGCTTTCTAAGGAAGGGTGCAGCGAGTTGCCTTAAACTCTGAATACATAGTGTGACTGGGAAAGGCTTCTAGGTCGGGATGTTTCTTAGAAGGGTAAAGGAGACTGCTGGTACTCACTGTAGTTGTACGAAAAAGGGTGCCTACACTAGGGTGCCTAGTGTCTGGTAGAGTGAAGAAACGTTCAAGTAAAGCAGAACTTCCAATCCGACATAATGGAAAATGCTAAGCGCTTTCGCTTCAGCAGGGCTATTCAGGCCTTAGCTTGAGGCAAGGACTCACGTCAAGTTACCCTGTAGCTCTAGAGCATGACAGGAGGAACTCCCACCCATGCTATGGAAGCACCGTGTTTCCTTAGAGAAACTCCTTTTCTTTCCAGAGGGCTGCCCACAGTGAATCGAGGCCAGTCAAAACAGTGTTATTTAGGTATCTCAGGCTGGCGTGGCTAGAGATTTAAAATGGGAACGCAAGGCTTAGGCATTCAAGTCTTCTTTTCCGGTGAACATGCACCCGGACACCTTCTTATATCTAAGAAGTCCAAAGAGACTCTAGCTACACCCTGGTCCCTTGCTGAATCAACTTTTCTTCACAGAGTGTTCTGCATATATGGAACTCCCTCATCCTTGGAACGTTCTATGTATGCTATAGGGCCGAAGCCTATTCTAAAGTCCTGCAGTGTAAAAGGAAAAACTGTGCTTTGGTTCCAGTAGGAATGCAAGCCTCCTTTCTCCTGTAGGTACGGGGTCATTGGGTAAGAGTTCCTAGAGGTAGGCGAAGCAGATTGTGTATCTTAGTGAAGCTCCACAGAGGGCAATGAGGCAGACTTCCATGGCATGTAGGACGTGAGAGAACAGAATCCCTGGAGCTGTTGAAGAGCTGAGTCCACCTAGCTTCCTAAGGAAGGGTGCAGCGACTTGCCCTACACTCTGATTACATAGAGTGACTGGGAAAGGCTTCTAGGTCTGGATGTTTCTTAGAAGAGCAAAGAAGACTGCTGGTACTCACTGTATTTCTACGAAAAAGGGTGCCTACACGAGGGTGCCTTGTGTCTGGTAAGTGAAGAAACATTCAAGTAAAGCAGAACTTGGAATACGACATAATGGAAACTGCTAAGCGCTTTCGCTTCCGCAAGGCTTTTCAGGCCTTAGCTTGAGGCAAACACTCACGTCAAGTTTCCCTGTAGCTCTAGAGCAGGACAGCAGGAGCTCCCACCCATGCTATGGAAGCACCGTGTTTCCTTAGAGAAAACTCCTTTTCTTTCGAGAGGGCTGCCTACAGTGACCAGAAGCCAGGTAAAAACAGTGTTATTTAGGATTCTTCAGGGAAGCATGTTTAGAGATTTAACATGGGAAAGCAAGGCTTGTGCCATCAGGTCTCCTTCTCGGGTTAACATGCAGCCGAAACCCTTCTGATTTCTAACAAGTCAATAGAGACTCTAGCCAAACCCTGGTCCCTTGCTGAATCAACTTTTCTTCACAGGGTTTTCTGCATGTATCGAACTCCCTCATTCTTGGAACGCTCTATGTAACCCTTCGGGCCTAAACCTAGTCTAAAGTCCTGCAGTGTAACAGGAGAAACTTTGCTTAGATTCCAGTAGGAATGCAAGCCTCCTTTCTCCTGTAGGTATGGGGTCCTTGGGTAAGAGTTCCTAGAAGAAGGCGAAGCAGATTGTGTTTCTTAGTGTAGCTCCAATGAGAGCAATGAGGCAGACTTCCATGGCATGTATGTCGTGAGAGGACAGAATCCCTGGAGCTGTTGAAGAGCTGAGTCCACCTAGCTTTCTAAGGAAGGGTGCAGCGAGTTGCCTTAAACTCTGAATACATAGTGTGACTGGGAAAGGCTTCTAGGTCGGGATGTTTCTTAGAAGGGTAAAGGAGACTGCTGGTACTCACTGTAGTTGTACGAAAAAGGGTGCCTACACTAGGGTGCCTAGTGTCTGGTAGAGTGAAGAAACGTTCAAGTAAAGCAGAACTTCCAATCCGACATAATGGAAAATGCTAAGCGCTTTCGCTTCAGCAGGGCTATTCAGGCCTTAGCTTGAGGCAAGGACTCACGTCAAGTTACCCTGTAGCTCTAGAGCATGACAGGAGGAACTCCCACCCATGCTATGGAAGCACCGTGTTTCCTTAGAGAAACTCCTTTTCTTTCCAGAGGGCTGCCCACAGTGAATCGAGGCCAGTCAAAACAGTGTTATTTAGGTATCTCAGGCTGGCGTGGCTAGAGATTTAAAATGGGAACGCAAGGCTTAGGCATTCAAGTCTTCTTTTCCGGTGAACATGCACCCGGACACCTTCTTATATCTAAGAAGTCCAAAGAGACTCTAGCTACACCCTGGTCCCTTGCTGAATCAACTTTTCTTCACAGAGTGTTCTGCATATATGGAACTCCCTCATCCTTGGAACGTTCTATGTATGCTATAGGGCCGAAGCCTATTCTAAAGTCCTGCAGTGTAAAAGGAAAAACTGTGCTTTGGTTCCAGTAGGAATGCAAGCCTCCTTTCTCCTGTAGGTACGGGGTCATTGGGTAAGAGTTCCTAGAGGTAGGCGAAGCAGATTGTGTATCTTAGTGAAGCTCCACAGAGGGCAATGAGGCAGACTTCCATGGCATGTAGGACGTGAGAGAACAGAATCCCTGGAGCTGTTGAAGAGCTGAGTCCACCTAGCTTCCTAAGGAAGGGTGCAGCGACTTGCCCTACACTCTGATTACATAGAGTGACTGGGAAAGGCTTCTAGGTCTGGATGTTTCTTAGAAGAGCAAAGAAGACTGCTGGTACTCACTGTATTTCTACGAAAAAGGGTGCCTACACGAGGGTGCCTTGTGTCTGGTAAGTGAAGAAACATTCAAGTAAAGCAGAACTTGGAATACGACATAATGGAAACTGCTAAGCGCTTTCGCTTCCGCAAGGCTTTTCAGGCCTTAGCTTGAGGCAAACACTCACGTCAAGTTTCCCTGTAGCTCTAGAGCAGGACAGCAGGAGCTCCCACCCATGCTATGGAAGCACCGTGTTTCCTTAGAGAAAACTCCTTTTCTTTCGAGAGGGCTGCCTACAGTGACCAGAAGCCAGGTAAAAACAGTGTTATTTAGGATTCTTCAGGGAAGCATGTTTAGAGATTTAACATGGGAAAGCAAGGCTTGTGCCATCAGGTCTCCTTCTCGGGTTAACATGCAGCCGAAACCCTTCTGATTTCTAACAAGTCAATAGAGACTCTAGCCAAACCCTGGTCCCTTGCTGAATCAACTTTTCTTCACAGGGTTTTCTGCATGTATCGAACTCCCTCATTCTTGGAACGCTCTATGTAACCCTTCGGGCCTAAACCTAGTCTAAAGTCCTGCAGTGTAACAGGAGAAACTTTGCTTAGATTCCAGTAGGAATGCAAGCCTCCTTTCTCCTGTAGGTATGGGGTCCTTGGGTAAGAGTTCCTAGAAGAAGGCGAAGCAGATTGTGTTTCTTAGTGTAGCTCCAATGAGAGCAATGAGGCAGACTTCCATGGCATGTATGTCGTGAGAGGACAGAATCCCTGGAGCTGTTGAAGAGCTGAGTCCACCTAGCTTTCTAAGGAAGGGTGCAGCGAGTTGCCTTAAACTCTGAATACATAGTGTGACTGGGAAAGGCTTCTAGGTCGGGATGTTTCTTAGAAGGGTAAAGGAGACTGCTGGTACTCACTGTAGTTGTACGAAAAAGGGTGCCTACACTAGGGTGCCTAGTGTCTGGTAGAGTGAAGAAACGTTCAAGTAAAGCAGAACTTCCAATCCGACATAATGGAAAATGCTAAGCGCTTTCGCTTCAGCAGGGCTATTCAGGCCTTAGCTTGAGGCAAGGACTCACGTCAAGTTACCCTGTAGCTCTAGAGCATGACAGGAGGAACTCCCACCCATGCTATGGAAGCACCGTGTTTCCTTAGAGAAACTCCTTTTCTTTCCAGAGGGCTGCCCACAGTGAATCGAGGCCAGTCAAAACAGTGTTATTTAGGTATCTCAGGCTGGCGTGGCTAGAGATTTAAAATGGGAACGCAAGGCTTAGGCATTCAAGTCTTCTTTTCCGGTGAACATGCACCCGGACACCTTCTTATATCTAAGAAGTCCAAAGAGACTCTAGCTACACCCTGGTCCCTTGCTGAATCAACTTTTCTTCACAGAGTGTTCTGCATATATGGAACTCCCTCATCCTTGGAACGTTCTATGTATGCTATAGGGCCGAAGCCTATTCTAAAGTCCTGCAGTGTAAAAGGAAAAACTGTGCTTTGGTTCCAGTAGGAATGCAAGCCTCCTTTCTCCTGTAGGTACGGGGTCATTGGGTAAGAGTTCCTAGAGGTAGGCGAAGCAGATTGTGTATCTTAGTGAAGCTCCACAGAGGGCAATGAGGCAGACTTCCATGGCATGTAGGACGTGAGAGAACAGAATCCCTGGAGCTGTTGAAGAGCTGAGTCCACCTAGCTTCCTAAGGAAGGGTGCAGCGACTTGCCCTACACTCTGATTACATAGAGTGACTGGGAAAGGCTTCTAGGTCTGGATGTTTCTTAGAAGAGCAAAGAAGACTGCTGGTACTCACTGTATTTCTACGAAAAAGGGTGCCTACACGAGGGTGCCTTGTGTCTGGTAAGTGAAGAAACATTCAAGTAAAGCAGAACTTGGAATACGACATAATGGAAACTGCTAAGCGCTTTCGCTTCCGCAAGGCTTTTCAGGCCTTAGCTTGAGGCAAACACTCACGTCAAGTTTCCCTGTAGCTCTAGAGCAGGACAGCAGGAGCTCCCACCCATGCTATGGAAGCACCGTGTTTCCTTAGAGAAAACTCCTTTTCTTTCGAGAGGGCTGCCTACAGTGACCAGAAGCCAGGTAAAAACAGTGTTATTTAGGATTCTTCAGGGAAGCATGTTTAGAGATTTAACATGGGAAAGCAAGGCTTGTGCCATCAGGTCTCCTTCTCGGGTTAACATGCAGCCGAAACCCTTCTGATTTCTAACAAGTCAATAGAGACTCTAGCCAAACCCTGGTCCCTTGCTGAATCAACTTTTCTTCACAGGGTTTTCTGCATGTATCGAACTCCCTCATTCTTGGAACGCTCTATGTAACCCTTTGGGCCTAAACCTAGTCTAAAGTCCTGCAGTGTAACAGGAGAAACTTTGCTTAGATTCCAGTAGGAATGCAAGCCTCCTTTCTCCTGTAGGTATGGGGTCCTTGGGTAAGAGTTCCTAGAAGAAGGCGAAGCAGATTGTGTTTCTTAGTGTAGCTCCAATGAGAGCAATGAGGCAGACTTCCATGGCATGTATGTCGTGAGAGGACAGAATCCCTGGAGCTGTTGAAGAGCTGAGTCCACCTAGCTTTCTAAGGAAGGGTGCAGCGAGTTGCCTTAAACTCTGAATACATAGTGTGACTGGGAAAGGCTTCTAGGTCGGGATGTTTCTTAGAAGGGTAAAGGAGACTGCTGGTACTCACTGTAGTTGTACGAAAAAGGGTGCCTACACTAGGGTGCCTAGTGTCTGGTAGAGTGAAGAAACGTTCAAGTAAAGCAGAACTTCCAATATGACATAATGGAAAATGCTAAGCGCTTTCGCTTCAGCAGGGCTTTTCAGGCCTTAGCTTGAGGCAAGGACTCACGTCAAGTTACCCTGTAGCTCTAGAGCATGACAGGAGGAACTCCCACCCATGCTATGGAAGCACCGTGTTTCCTTAGAGAAACTCCTTTTCTTTCCAGAGGGCTGCCCACAGTGAATCGAGGCCAGTCAAAACAGTGTTATTTAGGTATCTCAGGCTGGCGTGGCTAGAGATTTAAAATGGGAACGCAAGGCTTAGGCATTCAAGTCTTCTTTTCCGGTGAACATGCACCCGGACACCTTCTTATATCTAAGAAGTCCAAAGAGACTCTAGCTACACCCTGGTCCCTTGCTGAATCAACTTTTCTTCACAGAGTGTTCTGCATATATGGAACTCCCTCATCCTTGGAACGTTCTATGTATGCTATAGGGCCGAAGCCTATTCTAAAGTCCTGCAGTGTAACAGGAAAAACTTTGCTTAGATTCCAGTAGGAATGCAAGCCTCCTTTCTCCTGTAGGTACGGGGTCATTGGGTAAGAGTTCCTAGAGGTAGGCGAAGCAGATTGTGTATCTTAGTGAAGCTCCACAGAGGGCAATGAGGCAGACTTCCATGGCATGTAGGACGTGAGAGAACAGAATCCCTGGAGCTGTTGAAGAGCTGAGTCCACCTAGCTTCCTAAGGAAGGGTGCAGCGAGTTGCCCTACACTCTGATTACATAGAGTGACTGGGAAAGGCTTCTAGGTCTGGATGTTTCTTAGAAGAGCAAAGAAGACTGCTGGTACTCACTGCATTTCTACGAAAAAGGGTGCCTACACGAGGGTGCCTTGTGTCTGGTAAGTGAAGAAACATTCAAGTAAAGCAGAACTTGGAATACGACATAATGGAAACTGCTAAGCGCTTTCGCTTCCGCAAGGCTTTTCAGGCCTTAGCTTGAGGCAAACACTCACGTCAAGTTTCCCTGTAGCTCTAGAGCAGGACAGCAGGAGCTCCCACCCATGCTATGGAAGCACCGTGTTTCCTTAGAGAAAACTCCTTTTCTTTCGAGAGGGCTGCCTACAGTGACCAGAAGCCAGGTAAAAACAGTGTTATTTAGGATTCTTCAGGGAAGCATGTTTAGAGATTTAACATGGGAAAGCAAGGCTTGTGCCATCAGGTCTCCTTCTCGGGTTAACATGCAGCCGAAACCCTTCTGATTTCTAACAAGTCAATAGAGACTCTAGCCAAACCCTGGTCCCTTGCTGAATCAACTTTTCTTCACAGGGTTTTCTGCATGTATCGAACTCCCTCATTCCTGGAACGCTCTATGTAACCCTTCGGGCCTAAACCTAGTCTAAAGTCCTGCAGTGTAACAGGAGAAACTTTGCTTAGATTCCAGTAGGAATGCAAGCCTCCTTTCTCCTGTAGGTATGGGGTCCTTGGGTAAGAGTTCCTAGAAGAAGGCGAAGCAGATTGTGTTTCTTAGTGTAGCTCCAATGAGAGCAATGAGGCAGACTTCAATGGCATGTATGTCGTGAGAGGACAGAATCCCTGGAGCTGTTGAAGAGCTGAGTCCACCTAGCTTTCTAAGGAAGGGTGCAGCGAGTTGCCTTAAACTCTGAATACATAGTGTGACTGGGAAAGGCTTCTAGGTCGGGATGTTTCTTAGAAGGGTAAAGGAGACTGCTGGTACTCACTGTAGTTGTACGAAAAAGGGTGCCTACACTAGGGTGCCTAGTGTCTGGTAGAGTGAAGAAACGTTCAAGTAAAGCAGAACTTCCAATCCGACATAATGGAAAATGCTAAGCGCTTTCGCTTCAGCAGGGCTTTTCAGGCCTTAGCTTGAGGCAAGGACTCACGTCAAGTTACCCTGTAGCTCTAGAGCATGACAGGAGGAACTCCCACCCATGCTATGGAAGCACCGTGTTTCCTTAGAGAAACTCCTTTTCTTTCCAGAGGGCTGCCCACAGTGAATCGAGGCCAGTCAAAACAGTGTTATTTAGGTATCTCAGGCTGGCGTGGCTAGAGATTTAAAATGGGAACGCAAGGCTTAGGCATTCAAGTCTTCTTTTCCGGTGAACATGCACCCGGACACCTTCTTATATCTAAGAAGTCCAAAGAGACTCTAGCTACACCCTGGTCCCTTGCTGAATCAACTTTTCTTCACAGAGTGTTCTGCATGTATGGAACTCCCTCATCCTTGGAACGTTCTATGTATGCTATAGGGCCGAAGCCTATTCTAAAGTCCTGCAGTGTAAAAGGAAAAACTGTGCTTTGGTTCCAGTAGGAATGCAAGCCTCCTTTCTCCTGTAGGTATGGGGTCATTGGGTAAGAGTTCCTAGAGGTAGGCGAAGCAGATTGTGTATCTTAGTGAAGCTCCACAGAGGGCAATGTGGCAGACTTCCATGGCATGTAGGACGTGAGAGAACAGAATCCCTGCAGCTGTTGAAGAGCTGAGTCCACCTAGCTTCCTAAGGAAGGGTGCAGCGAGTTGCCCTACACTCTGATTACATAGAGTGACTGGGAAAGGCTTCTAGGTCTGGATGTTTCTTAGAAGAGCAAAGAAGACTGCTGGTACTCACTGCATTTCTACGAAAAAGGGTGCCTACACGAGGGTGCCTTGTGTCTGGTAAGTGAAGAAACATTCAAGTAAAGCAGAACTTGGAATACGACATAATGGAAACTGCTAAGCGCTTTCGCTTCCGCAAGGCTTTTCAGGCCTTAGCTTGAGGCAAACACTCACGTCAAGTTTCCCTGTAGCTCTAGAGCAGGACAGCAGGAGCTCCCACCCATGCTATGGAAGCACCGTGTTTCCTTAGAGAAAACTCCTTTTCTTTCGAGAGGGCTGCCTACAGTGACCAGAAGCCAGGTAAAAACAGTGTTATTTAGGATTCTTCAGGGAAGCATGTTTAGAGATTTAACATGGGAAAGCAAGGCTTGTGCCATCAGGTCTCCTTCTCGGGTTAACATGCAGCCGAAACCCTTCTGATTTCTAACAAGTCAATAGAGACTCTAGCCAAACCCTGGTCCCTTGCTGAATCAACTTTTCTTCACAGGGTTTTCTGCATGTATCGAACTCCCTCATTCCTGGAACGCTCTATGTAACCCTTCGGGCCTAAACCTAGTCTAAAGTCCTGCAGTGTAACAGGAGAAACTTTGCTTAGATTCCAGTAGGAATGCAAGCCTCCTTTCTCCTGTAGGTATGGGGTCCTTGGGTAAGAGTTCCTAGAAGAAGGCGAAGCAGATTGTGTTTCTTAGTGTAGCTCCAATGAGAGCAATGAGGCAGACTTCAATGGCATGTATGTCGTGAGAGGACAGAATCCCTGGAGCTGTTGAAGAGCTGAGTCCACCTAGCTTTCTAAGGAAGGGTGCAGCGAGTTGCCTTAAACTCTGAATACATAGTGTGACTGGGAAAGGCTTCTAGGTCGGGATGTTTCTTAGAAGGGTAAAGGAGACTGCTGGTACTCACTGTAGTTGTACGAAAAAGGGTGCCTACACTAGGGTGCCTAGTGTCTGGTAGAGTGAAGAAACGTTCAAGTAAAGCAGAACTTCCAATCCGACATAATGGAAAATGCTAAGCGCTTTCGCTTCAGCAGGGCTTTTCAGGCCTTAGCTTGAGGCAAGGACTCACGTCAAGTTACCCTGTAGCTCTAGAGCATGACAGGAGGAACTCCCACCCATGCTATGGAAGCACCGTGTTTCCTTAGAGAAACTCCTTTTCTTTCCAGAGGGCTGCCCACAGTGAATCGAGGCCAGTCAAAACAGTGTTATTTAGGTATCTCAGGCTGGCGTGGCTAGAGATTTAAAATGGGAACGCAAGGCTTAGGCATTCAAGTCTTCTTTTCCGGTGAACATGCACCCGGACACCTTCTTATATCTAAGAAGTCCAAAGAGACTCTAGCTACACCCTGGTCCCTTGCTGAATCAACTTTTCTTCACAGAGTGTTCTGCATATATGGAACTCCCTCATCCTTGGAACGTTCTATGTATGCTATAGGGCCGAAGCCTATTCTAAAGTCCTGCAGTGTAAAAGGAAAAACTGTGCTTTGGTTCCAGTAGGAATGCAAGCCTCCTTTCTCCTGTAGGTATGGGGTCATTGGGTAAGAGTTCCTAGAGGTAGGCGAAGCAGATTGTGTATCTTAGTGAAGCTCCACAGAGGGCAATGTGGCAGACTTCCATGGCATGTAGGACGTGAGAGAACAGAATCCCTGGAGCTGTTGAAGAGCTGAGTCCACCTAGCTTCCTAAGGAAGGGTGCAGCGAGTTGCCCTACACTCTGATTACATAGAGTGACTGGGAAAGGCTTCTAGGTCTGGATGTTTCTTAGAAGAGCAAAGAAGACTGCTGGTACTCACTGCATTTCTACGAAAAAGGGTGCCTACACGAGGGTGCCTTGTGTCTGGTAAGTGAAGAAACATTCAAGTAAAGCAGAACTTGGAATACGACATAATGGAAACTGCTAAGCGCTTTCGCTTCCGCAAGGCTTTTCAGGCCTTAGCTTGAGGCAAACACTCACGTCAAGTTTCCCTGTAGCTCTAGAGCAGGACAGCAGGAGCTCCCACCCATGCTATGGAAGCACCGTGTTTCCTTAGAGAAAACTCCTTTTCTTTCGAGAGGGCTGCCTACAGTGACCAGAAGCCAGGTAAAAACAGTGTTATTTAGGATTCTTCAGGGAAGCATGTTTAGAGATTTAACATGGGAAAGCAAGGCTTGTGCCATCAGGTCTCCTTCTCGGGTTAACATGCAGCCGAAACCCTTCTGATTTCTAACAAGTCAATAGAGACTCTAGCCAAACCCTGGTCCCTTGCTGAATCAACTTTTCTTCACAGGGTTTTCTGCATGTATCGAACTCCCTCATTCCTGGAACGCTCTATGTAACCCTTCGGGCCTAAACCTAGTCTAAAGTCCTGCAGTGTAACAGGAGAAACTTTGCTTAGATTCCAGTAGGAATGCAAGCCTCCTTTCTCCTGTAGGTATGGGGTCCTTGGGTAAGAGTTCCTAGAAGAAGGCGAAGCAGATTGTGTTTCTTAGTGTAGCTCCAATGAGAGCAATGAGGCAGACTTCAATGGCATGTATGTCGTGAGAGGACAGAATCCCTGGAGCTGTTGAAGAGCTGAGTCCACCTAGCTTTCTAAGGAAGGGTGCAGCGAGTTGCCTTAAACTCTGAATACATAGTGTGACTGGGAAAGGCTTCTAGGTCGGGATGTTTCTTAGAAGGGTAAAGGAGACTGCTGGTACTCACTGTAGTTGTACGAAAAAGGGTGCCTACACTAGGGTGCCTAGTGTCTGGTAGAGTGAAGAAACGTTCAAGTAAAGCAGAACTTCCAATCCGACATAATGGAAAATGCTAAGCGCTTTCGCTTCAGCAGGGCTTTTCAGGCCTTAGCTTGAGGCAAGGACTCACGTCAAGTTACCCTGTAGCTCTAGAGCATGACAGGAGGAACTCCCACCCATGCTATGGAAGCACCGTGTTTCCTTAGAGAAACTCCTTTTCTTTCCAGAGGGCTGCCCACAGTGAATCGAGGCCAGTCAAAACAGTGTTATTTAGGTATCTCAGGCTGGCGTGGCTAGAGATTTAAAATGGGAACGCAAGGCTTAGGCATTCAAGTCTTCTTTTCCGGTGAACATGCACCCGGACACCTTCTTATATCTAAGAAGTCCAAAGAGACTCTAGCTACACCCTGGTCCCTTGCTGAATCAACTTTTCTTCACAGAGTGTTCTGCATGTATGGAACTCCCTCATCCTTGGAACGTTCTATGTATGCTATAGGGCCGAAGCCTATTCTAAAGTCCTGCAGTGTAAAAGGAAAAACTGTGCTTTGGTTCCAGTAGGAATGCAAGCCTCCTTTCTCCTGTAGGTATGGGGTCATTGGGTAAGAGTTCCTAGAGGTAGGCGAAGCAGATTGTGTATCTTAGTGAAGCTCCACAGAGGGCAATGTGGCAGACTTCCATGGCATGTAGGACGTGAGAGAACAGAATCCCTGCAGCTGTTGAAGAGCTGAGTCCACCTAGCTTCCTAAGGAAGGGTGCAGCGAGTTGCCCTACACTCTGATTACATAGAGTGACTGGGAAAGGCTTCTAGGTCTGGATGTTTCTTAGAAGAGCAAAGAAGACTGCTGGTACTCACTGCATTTCTACGAAAAAGGGTGCCTACACGAGGGTGCCTTGTGTCTGGTAAGTGAAGAAACATTCAAGTAAAGCAGAACTTGGAATACGACATAATGGAAACTGCTAAGCGCTTTCGCTTCCGCAAGGCTTTTCAGGCCTTAGCTTGAGGCAAACACTCACGTCAAGTTTCCCTGTAGCTCTAGAGCAGGACAGCAGGAGCTCCCACCCATGCTATGGAAGCACCGTGTTTCCTTAGAGAAAACTCCTTTTCTTTCGAGAGGGCTGCCTACAGTGACCAGAAGCCAGGTAAAAACAGTGTTATTTAGGATTCTTCAGGGAAGCATGTTTAGAGATTTAACATGGGAAAGCAAGGCTTGTGCCATCAGGTCTCCTTCTCGGGTTAACATGCAGCCGAAACCCTTCTGATTTCTAACAAGTCAATAGAGACTCTAGCCAAACCCTGGTCCCTTGCTGAATCAACTTTTCTTCACAGGGTTTTCTGCATGTATCGAACTCCCTCATTCCTGGAACGCTCTATGTAACCCTTCGGGCCTAAACCTAGTCTAAATTCCTGCAGTGTAACAGGAGAAACTTTGCTTAGATTCCAGTAGGAATGCAAGCCTCCTTTCTCCTGTAGGTATGGGGTCCTTGGGTAAGAGTTCCTAGAAGAAGGCGAAGCAGATTGTGTTTCTTAGTGTAGCTCCAATGAGAGCAATGAGGCAGACTTCAATGGCATGTATGTCGTGAGAGGACAGAATCCCTGGAGCTGTTGAAGAGCTGAGTCCACCTAGCTTTCTAAGGAAGGGTGCAGCGAGTTGCCTTAAACTCTGAATACATAGTGTGACTGGGAAAGGCTTCTAGGTCGGGATGTTTCTTAGAAGGGTAAAGGAGACTGCTGGTACTCACTGTAGTTGTACGAAAAAGGGTGCCTACACTAGGGTGCCTAGTGTCTGGTAGAGTGAAGAAACGTTCAAGTAAAGCAGAACTTCCAATCCGACATAATGGAAAATGCTAAGCGCTTTCGCTTCAGCAGGGCTTTTCAGGCCTTAGCTTGAGGCAAGGACTCACGTCAAGTTACCCTGTAGCTCTAGAGCATGACAGGAGGAACTCCCACCCATGCTATGGAAGCACCGTGTTTCCTTAGAGAAACTCCTTTTCTTTCCAGAGGGCTGCCCACAGTGAATCGAGGCCAGTCAAAACAGTGTTATTTAGGTATCTCAGGCTGGCGTGGCTAGAGATTTAAAATGGGAACGCAAGGCTTAGGCATTCAAGTCTTCTTTTCCGGTGAACATGCACCCGGACACCTTCTTATATCTAAGAAGTCCAAAGAGACTCTAGCTACACCCTGGTCCCTTGCTGAATCAACTTTTCTTCACAGAGTGTTCTGCATGTATGGAATTCCCTCATCCTTGGAACGTTCTATGTATGCTATAGGGCCGAAGCCTATTCTAAAGTCCTGCAGTGTAAAAGGAAAAACTGTGCTTTGGTTCCAGTAGGAATGCAAGCCTCCTTTCTCCTGTAGGTATGGGGTCATTGGGTAAGAGTTCCTAGAGGTAGGCGAAGCAGATTGTGTATCTTAGTGAAGCTCCACAGAGGGCAATGTGGCAGACTTCCATGGCATGTAGGACGTGAGAGAACAGAATCCCTGCAGCTGTTGAAGAGCTGAGTCCACCTAGCTTCCTAAGGAAGGGTGCAGCGAGTTGCCCTACACTCTGATTACATAGAGTGACTGGGAAAGGCTTCTAGGTCTGGATGTTTCTTAGAAGAGCAAAGAAGACTGCTGGTACTCACTGCATTTCTACGAAAAAGGGTGCCTACACGAGGGTGCCTTGTGTCTGGTAAGTGAAGAAACATTCAAGTAAAGCAGAACTTGGAATACGACATAATGGAAACTGCTAAGCGCTTTCGCTTCCGCAAGGCTTTTCAGGCCTTAGCTTGAGGCAAACACTCACGTCAAGTTTCCCTGTAGCTCTAGAGCAGGACAGCAGGAGCTCCCACCCATGCTATGGAAGCACCGTGTTTCCTTAGAGAAAACTCCTTTTCTTTCGAGAGGGCTGCCTACAGTGACCAGAAGCCAGGTAAAAACAGTGTTATTTAGGATTCTTCAGGGAAGCATGTTTAGAGATTTAACATGGGAAAGCAAGGCTTGTGCCATCAGGTCTCCTTCTCGGGTTAACATGCAGCCGAAACCCTTCTGATTTCTAACAAGTCAATAGAGACTCTAGCCAAACCCTGGTCCCTTGCTGAATCAACTTTTCTTCACAGGGTTTTCTGCATGTATCGAACTCCCTCATTCCTGGAACGCTCTATGTAACCCTTCGGGCCTAAACCTAGTCTAAAGTCCTGCAGTGTAACAGGAGAAACTTTGCTTAGATTCCAGTAGGAATGCAAGCCTCCTTTCTCCTGTAGGTATGGGGTCCTTGGGTAAGAGTTCCTAGAAGAAGGCGAAGCAGATTGTGTTTCTTAGTGTAGCTCCAATGAGAGCAATGAGGCAGACTTCAATGGCATGTATGTCGTGAGAGGACAGAATCCCTGGAGCTGTTGAAGAGCTGAGTCCACCTAGCTTTCTAAGGAAGGGTGCAGCGAGTTGCCTTAAACTCTGAATACATAGTGTGACTGGGAAAGGCTTCTAGGTCGGGATGTTTCTTAGAAGGGTAAAGGAGACTGCTGGTACTCACTGTAGTTGTACGAAAAAGGGTGCCTACACTAGGGTGCCTAGTGTCTGGTAGAGTGAAGAAACGTTCAAGTAAAGCAGAACTTCCAATCCGACATAATGGAAAATGCTAAGCGCTTTCGCTTCAGCAGGGCTTTTCAGGCCTTAGCTTGAGGCAAGGACTCACGTCAAGTTACCCTGTAGCTCTAGAGCATGACAGGAGGAACTCCCACCCATGCTATGGAAGCACCGTGTTTCCTTAGAGAAACTCCTTTTCTTTCCAGAGGGCTGCCCACAGTGAATCGAGGCCAGTCAAAACAGTGTTATTTAGGTATCTCAGGCTGGCGTGGCTAGAGATTTAAAATGGGAACGCAAGGCTTAGGCATTCAAGTCTTCTTTTCCGGTGAACATGCACCCGGACACCTTCTTATATCTAAGAAGTCCAAAGAGACTCTAGCTACACCCTGGTCCCTTGCTGAATCAACTTTTCTTCACAGAGTGTTCTGCATGTATGGAATTCCCTCATCCTTGGAACGTTCTATGTATGCTATAGGGCCGAAGCCTATTCTAAAGTCCTGCAGTGTAAAAGGAAAAACTGTGCTTTGGTTCCAGTAGGAATGCAAGCCTCCTTTCTCCTGTAGGTATGGGGTCATTGGGTAAGAGTTCCTAGAGGTAGGCGAAGCAGATTGTGTATCTTAGTGAAGCTCCACAGAGGGCAATGTGGCAGACTTCCATGGCATGTAGGACGTGAGAGAACAGAATCCCTGCAGCTGTTGAAGAGCTGAGTCCACCTAGCTTCCTAAGGAAGGGTGCAGCGAGTTGCCCTACACTCTGATTACATAGAGTGACTGGGAAAGGCTTCTAGGTCTGGATGTTTCTTAGAAGAGCAAAGAAGACTGCTGGTACTCACTGCATTTCTACGAAAAAGGGTGCCTACACGAGGGTGCCTTGTGTCTGGTAAGTGAAGAAACATTCAAGTAAAGCAGAACTTGGAATACGACATAATGGAAACTGCTAAGCGCTTTCGCTTCCGCAAGGCTTTTCAGGCCTTAGCTTGAGGCAAACACTCACGTCAAGTTTCCCTGTAGCTCTAGAGCAGGACAGCAGGAGCTCCCACCCATGCTATGGAAGCACCGTGTTTCCTTAGAGAAAACTCCTTTTCTTTCGAGAGGGCTGCCTACAGTGACCAGAAGCCAGGTAAAAACAGTGTTATTTAGGATTCTTCAGGGAAGCATGTTTAGAGATTTAACATGGGAAAGCAAGGCTTGTGCCATCAGGTCTCCTTCTCGGGTTAACATGCAGCCGAAACCCTTCTGATTTCTAACAAGTCAATAGAGACTCTAGCCAAACCCTGGTCCCTTGCTGAATCAACTTTTCTTCACAGGGTTTTCTGCATGTATCGAACTCCCTCATTCCTGGAACGCTCTATGTAACCCTTCGGGCCTAAACCTAGTCTAAAGTCCTGCAGTGTAACAGGAGAAACTTTGCTTAGATTCCAGTAGGAATGCAAGCCTCCTTTCTCCTGTAGGTATGGGGTCCTTGGGTAAGAGTTCCTAGAAGAAGGCGAAGCAGATTGTGTTTCTTAGTGTAGCTCCAATGAGAGCAATGAGGCAGACTTCAATGGCATGTATGTCGTGAGAGGACAGAATCCCTGGAGCTGTTGAAGAGCTGAGTCCACCTAGCTTTCTAAGGAAGGGTGCAGCGAGTTGCCTTAAACTCTGAATACATAGTGTGACTGGGAAAGGCTTCTAGGTCGGGATGTTTCTTAGAAGGGTAAAGGAGACTGCTGGTACTCACTGTAGTTGTACGAAAAAGGGTGCCTACACTAGGGTGCCTAGTGTCTGGTAGAGTGAAGAAACGTTCAAGTAAAGCAGAACTTCCAATCCGACATAATGGAAAATGCTAAGCGCTTTCGCTTCAGCAGGGCTTTTCAGGCCTTAGCTTGAGGCAAGGACTCACGTCAAGTTACCCTGTAGCTCTAGAGCATGACAGGAGGAACTCCCACCCATGCTATGGAAGCACCGTGTTTCCTTAGAGAAACTCCTTTTCTTTCCAGAGGGCTGCCCACAGTGAATCGAGGCCAGTCAAAACAGTGTTATTTAGGTATCTCAGGCTGGCGTGGCTAGAGATTTAAAATGGGAACGCAAGGCTTAGGCATTCAAGTCTTCTTTTCCGGTGAACATGCACCCGGACACCTTCTTATATCTAAGAAGTCCAAAGAGACTCTAGCTACACCCTGGTCCCTTGCTGAATCAACTTTTCTTCACAGAGTGTTCTGCATGTATGGAACTCCCTCATCCTTGGAACGTTCTATGTATGCTATAGGGCCGAAGCCTATTCTAAAGTCCTGCAGTGTAAAAGGAAAAACTGTGCTTTGGTTCCAGTAGGAATGCAAGCCTCCTTTCTCCTGTAGGTATGGGGTCATTGGGTAAGAGTTCCTAGAGGTAGGCGAAGCAGATTGTGTATCTTAGTGAAGCTCCACAGAGGGCAATGAGGCAGACTTCCATGGCATGTAGGACGTGAGAGAACAGAATCCCTGGAGCTGTTGAAGAGCTGAGTCCACCTAGCTTCCTAAGGAAGGGTGCAGCGAGTTGCCCTACACTCTGATTACATAGAGTGACTGGGAAAGGCTTCTAGGTCTGGATGTTTCCTAGAAGAGCAAAGAAGACTGCTGGTACTCACTGTATTTCTACGAAAAAGGGTGCCTACACGAGGGTGCCTTGTGTCTGGTAAGTGAAGAAACATTCAAGTAAAGCAGAACTTGGAATACGACATAATGGAAACTGCTAAGCGCTTTCGCTTCCGCAAGGCTTTTCAGGCCTTAGCTTGAGGCAAACACTCACGTCAAGTTTCCCTGTAGCTCTAGAGCAGGACAGCAGGAGCTCCCCCCCATGCTATGGAAGCACCGTGTTTCCTTAGAGAAAACTCCTTTTCTTTCGAGAGGGCTGCCTACAGTGACCAGAAGCCAGGTAAAAACAGTGTTATTTAGGATTCTTCAGGGAAGCATGTTTAGAGATTTAACATGGGAAAGCAAGGCTTGTGCCATCAGGTCTCCTTCTCGGGTTAACATGCAGCCGAAACCCTTCTGATTTCTAACAAGTCAATAGAGACTCTAGCCAAACCCTGGTCCCTTGCTGAATCAACTTTTCTTCACAGGGTTTTCTGCATGTATCGAACTCCCTCATTCTTGGAACGCTCTATGTAACCCTTCGGGCCTAAACCTAGTCTAAAGTCCTGCAGTGTAACAGGAGAAACTTTGCTTAGATTCCAGTAGGAATGCAAGCCTCCTTTCTCCTGTAGGTATGGGGTCCTTGGGTAAGAGTTCCTAGAAGAAGGCGAAGCAGATTGTGTTTCTTAGTGTAGCTCCAATGAGAGCAATGAGGCAGACTTCCATGGCATGTAGGACGTGAGAGGACAGAATCCCTGGAGCTGTTGAAGAGCTGAGTCCACCTAGCTTTCTAAGGAAGGGTGCAGCGAGTTGCCTTAAACTCTGAATACATAGTGAGACTGGGAAAGGCTTCTAGGTCGGGATGTTTCTTAGAAGGGTAAAGGAGACTGCTGGTACTCACTGTAGTTGTACGAAAAAGGGTGCCTACACTAGGGTGCCTAGTGTCTGGTAGAGTGAAGAAACGTTCAAGTAAAGCAGAACTTCCAATCCGACATAATGGAAAATGCTAAGCGCTTTCGCTTCAGCAGGGCTTTTCAGGCCTTAGCTTGAGGCAAGGACTCACGTCAAGTTACCCTGTAGCTCTAGAGCATGACAGGAGGAACTCCCACCCATGCTATGGAAGCACCGTGTTTCCTTAGAGAAACTCCTTTTCTTTCCAGAGGGCTGCCCACAGTGAATCGAGGCCAGTCAAAACAGTGTTATTTAGGTATCTCAGGCTGGCGTGGCTAGAGATTTAAAATGGGAACGCAAGGCTTAGGCATTCAAGTCTTCTTTTCCGGTGAACATGCACCCGGACACCTTCTTATATCTAAGAAGTCCAAAGAGACTCTAGCTACACCCTGGTCCCTTGCTGAATCAACTTTTCTTCACAGAGTGTTCTGCATATATGGAACTCCCTCATCCTTGGAACGTTCTATGTATGCTATAGGGCCGAAGCCTATTCTAAAGTCCTGCAGTGTAACAGGAAAAACTGCGCTTTGGTTCCAGTAGGAATGCAAGCCTCCTTTCTCCTGTAGGTATGGGGTCATTGGGTAAGAGTTCCTAGAGGTAGGCGAAGCAGATTGTGTATCTTAGTGAAGCTCCACAGAGGGCAATGAGGCAGACTTCCATGGCATGTAGGACGTGAGAGAACAGAATCCCTGGAGCTGTTGAAGAGCTGAGTCCACCTAGCTTCCTAAGGAAGGGTGCAGCGAGTTGCCCTACACTCTGATTACATAGAGTGACTGGGAAAGGCTTCTAGGTCTGGATGTTTCTTAGAAGAGCAAAGAAGACTGCTGGTACTCACTGTATTTCTACGAAAAAGGGTGCCTACACGAGGGTGCCTTGTGTCTGGTAAGTGAAGAAACATTCAAGTAAAGCAGAACTTGGAATACGACATAATGGAAACTGCTAAGCGCTTTCGCTTCCGCAAGGCTTTTCAGGCCTTAGCTTGAGGCAAACACTCACGTCAAGTTTCCCTGTAGCTCTAGAGCAGGACAGCAGGAGCTCCCCCCCATGCTATGGAAGCACCGTGTTTCCTTAGAGAAAACTCCTTTTCGTTCGAGAGGGCTGCCTACAGTGACCAGAAGCCAGGTAAAAACAGTGTTATTTAGGATTCTTCAGGGAAGCATGTTTAGAGATTTAACATGGGAAAGCAAGGCTTGTGCCATCAGGTCTCCTTCTCGGGTTAACATGCAGCCGAAACCCTTCTGATTTCTAACAAGTCAATAGAGACTCTAGCCAAACCCTGGTCCCTTGCTGAATCAACTTTTCTTCACAGGGTTTTCTGCATGTATCGAACTCCCTCATTCTTGGAACGCTCTATGTAACCCTTCGGGCCTAAACCTAGTCTAAAGTCCTGCAGTGTAACAGGAGAAACTTTGCTTAGATTCCAGTAGGAATGCAAGCCTCCTTTCTCCTGTAGGTATGGGGTCCTTGGGTAAGAGTTCCTAGAAGAAGGCGAAGCAGATTGTGTTTCTTAGTGTAGCTCCAATGAGAGCAATGAGGCAGACTTCCATGGCATGTAGGACGTGAGAGGACAGAATCCCTGGAGCTGTTGAAGAGCTGAGTCCACCTAGCTTTCTAAGGAAGGGTGCAGCGAGTTGCCTTAAACTCTGAATACATAGTGAGACTGGGAAAGGCTTCTAGGTCGGGATGTTTCTTAGAAGGGTAAAGGAGACTGCTGGTACTCACTGTAGTTGTACGAAAAAGGGTGCCTACACTAGGGTGCCTAGTGTCTGGTAGAGTGAAGAAACGTTCAAGTAAAGCAGAACTTCCAATCCGACATAATGGAAAATGCTAAGCGCTTTCGCTTCAGCAGGGCTTTTCAGGCCTTAGCTTGAGGCAAGGACTCACGTCAAGTTACCCTGTAGCTCTAGAGCATGACAGGAGGAACTCCCACCCATGCTATGGAAGCACCGTGTTTCCTTAGAGAAACTCCTTTTCTTTCCAGAGGGCTGCCCACAGTGAATCGAGGCCAGTCAAAACAGTGTTATTTAGGTATCTCAGGCTGGCGTGGCTAGAGATTTAAAATGGGAACGCAAGGCTTAGGCATTCAAGTCTTCTTTTCCGGTGAACATGCACCCGGACACCTTCTTATATCTAAGAAGTCCAAAGAGACTCTAGCTACACCCTGGTCCCTTGCTGAATCAACTTTTCTTCACAGAGTGTTCTGCATATATGGACCTCCCTCATCCTTGGAACGTTCTATGTATGCTATAGGGCCGAAGCCTATTCTAAAGTCCTGCAGTGTAACAGGAAAAACTGCGCTTTGGTTCCAGTAGGAATGCAAGCCTCCTTTCTCCTGTAGGTATGGGGTCATTGGGTAAGAGTTCCTAGAGGTAGGCGAAGCAGATTGTGTATCTTAGTGAAGCTCCACAGAGGGCAATGAGGCAGACTTCCATGGCATGTAGGACGTGAGAGAACAGAATCCCTGGAGCTGTTGAAGAGCTGAGTCCACCTAGCTTCCTAAGGAAGGGTGCAGCGAGTTGCCCTACACTCTGATTACATAGAGTGACTGGGAAAGGCTTCTAGGTCTGGATGTTTCTTAGAAGAGCAAAGAAGACTGCTGGTACTCACTGTATTTCTACGAAAAAGGGTGCCTACACGAGGGTGCCTTGTGTCTGGTAAGTGAAGAAACATTCAAGTAAAGCAGAACTTGGAATACGACATAATGGAAACTGCTAAGCGCTTTCGCTTCCGCAAGGCTTTTCAGGCCTTAGCTTGAGGCAAACACTCACGTCAAGTTTCCCTGTAGCTCTAGAGCAGGACAGCAGGAGCTCCCCCCCATGCTATGGAAGCACCGTGTTTCCTTAGAGAAAACTCCTTTTCGTTCGAGAGGGCTGCCTACAGTGACCAGAAGCCAGGTAAAAACAGTGTTATTTAGGATTCTTCAGGGAAGCATGTTTAGAGATTTAACATGGGAAAGCAAGGCTTGTGCCATCAGGTCTCCTTCTCGGGTTAACATGCAGCCGAAACCCTTCTGATTTCTAACAAGTCAATAGAGACTCTAGCCAAACCCTGGTCCCTTGCTGAATCAACTTTTCTTCACAGGGTTTTCTGCATGTATCGAACTCCCTCATTCTTGGAACGCTCTATGTAACCCTTCGGGCCTAAACCTAGTCTAAAGTCCTGCAGTGTAACAGGAGAAACTTTGCTTAGATTCCAGTAGGAATGCAAGCCTCCTTTCTCCTGTAGGTATGGGGTCCTTGGGTAAGAGTTCCTAGAAGAAGGCGAAGCAGATTGTGTTTCTTAGTGTAGCTCCAATGAGAGCAATGAGGCAGACTTCCATGGCATGTAGGACGTGAGAGGACAGAATCCCTGGAGCTGTTGAAGAGCTGAGTCCACCTAGCTTTCTAAGGAAGGGTGCAGCGAGTTGCCTTAAACTCTGAATACATAGTGAGACTGGGAAAGGCTTCTAGGTCGGGATGTTTCTTAGAAGGGTAAAGGAGACTGCTGGTACTCACTGTAGTTGTACGAAAAAGGGTGCCTACACTAGGGTGCCTAGTGTCTGGTAGAGTGAAGAAACGTTCAAGTAAAGCAGAACTTCCAATCCGACATAATGGAAAATGCTAAGCGCTTTCGCTTCAGCAGGGCTTTTCAGGCCTTAGCTTGAGGCAAGGACTCACGTCAAGTTACCCTGTAGCTCTAGAGCATGACAGGAGGAACTCCCACCCATGCTATGGAAGCACCGTGTTTCCTTAGAGAAACTCCTTTTCTTTCTAGAGGGCTGCCCACAGTGAATCGAGGCCAGT
Source organism: Balaenoptera physalus (assembly GCF_965194825.1). Classification (NCBI taxonomy): domain Eukaryota; kingdom Metazoa; phylum Chordata; class Mammalia; order Artiodactyla; family Balaenopteridae; genus Balaenoptera; species Balaenoptera physalus. Next base: position 63,041 of record NW_028124637.1, read on the forward strand.
CAAAACAGTGTTATTTAGGTATCTCAGGCTGGCGTGGCTAGAGATTTAAAATGGGAACGCAAGGCTTAGGCATTCAAGTCTTCTTTTCCGGTGAACATGCACCCGGACACCTTCTTATATCTAAGAAGTCCAAAGAGACTCTAGCTACACCCTGGTCCCTTGCTGAATCAACTTTTCTTCACAGAGTGTTCTGCATATATGGAACTCCCTCATCCTTGGAACGTTCTATGTATGCTATAGGGCCGAAGCCTATTCTAAATTCCTGCAGTGTAACAGGAAAAACTGCGCTTTGGTTCCAGTAGGAATGCAAGCCTCCTTTCTCCTGTAGGTATGGGGTCATTGGGTAAGAGTTCCTAGAGGTAGGCGAAGCAGATTGTGTATCTTAGTGAAGCTCCACAGAGGGCAATGAGGCAGACTTCCATGGCATGTAGGACGTGAGAGAACAGAATCCCTGGAGCTGTTGAAGAGCTGAGTCCACCTAGCTTCCTAAGGAAGGGTGCAGCGAGTTGCCCTACACTCTGATTACATAGAGTGACTGGGAAAGGCTTCTAGGTCTGGATGTTTCTTAGAAGAGCAAAGAAGACTGCTGGTACTCACTGTATTTCTACGAAAAAGGGTGCCTACACGAGGGTGCCTTGTGTCTGGTAAGTGAAGAAACATTCAAGTAAAGCAGAACTTGGAATACGACATAATGGAAACTGCTAAGCGCTTTCGCTTCCGCAAGGCTTTTCAGGCCTTAGCTTGAGGCAAACACTCACGTCAAGTTTCCCTGTAGCTCTAGAGCAGGACAGCAGGAGCTCCCCCCCATGCTATGGAAGCACCGTGTTTCCTTAGAGAAAACTCCTTTTCGTTCGAGAGGGCTGCCTACAGTGACCAGAAGCCAGGTAAAAACAGTGTTATTTAGGATTCTTCAGGGAAGCATGTTTAGAGATTTAACATGGGAAAGCAAGGCTTTTGCCATCAGGTCTCCTTCTCGGGTTAACATGCAGCCGAAACCCTTCTGATTTCTAACAAGTCAATAGAGACTCTAGCCAAACCCTGGTCCCTTGCTGAATCAACTTTTCTTCACAGGGTTTTCTGCATGTATCGAACTCCCTCATTCTTGGAACGCTCTATGTAACCCATCGGGCCTAAACCTAGTCTAAAGTCCTGCAGTGTAACAGGAGAAACTTTGCTTAGATTCCAGTAGGAATGCAAGCCTCCTTTCTCCTGTAGGTATGGGGTCCTTGGGTAAGAGTTCCTAGAAGAAGGCGAAGCAGATTGTGTTTCTTAGTGTAGCTCCAATGAGAGCAATGAGGCAGACTTCCATGGCATGTATGTCGTGAGAGGACAGAATCCCTGGAGCTGTTGAAGAGCTGAGTCCACCTAGCTTTCTAAGGAAGGGTGCAGCGAGTTGCCTTAAACTCTGAATACATAGTGAGACTGGGAAAGGCTTCTAGGTCGGGATGTTTCTTAGAAGGGTAAAGGAGACTGCTGGTACTCACTGTAGTTGTACGAAAAAGGGTGCCTACACTAGGGTGCCTAGTGTCTGGTAGAGTGAAGAAACGTTCAAGTAAAGCAGAACTTCCAATCCGACATAATGGAAAATGCTAAGCGCTTTCGCTTCAGCAGGGCTTTTCAGGCCTTAGCTTGAGGCAAGGACTCACGTCAAGTTACCCTGTAGCTCTAGAGCATGACAGGAGGAACTCCCACCCATGCTATGGAAGCACCGTGTTTCCTTAGAGAAACTCCTTTTCTTTCCAGAGGGCTGCCCACAGTGAATCGAGGCCAGTCAAAACAGTGTTATTTAGGTATCTCAGGCTGGCGTGGCTAGAGATTTAAAATGGGAACGCAAGGCTTAGGCATTCAAGTCTTCTTTTCCGGTGAACATGCACCCGGACACCTTCTTATATCTAAGAAGTCCAAAGAGACTCTAGCTACACCCTGGTCCCTTGCTGAATCAACTTTTCTTCACAGAGTGTTCTGCATGTATGGAACTCCCTCATCCTTGGAACGTTCTATGTATGCTATAGGGCCGAAGCCTATTCTAAAGTCCTGCAGTGTAAAAGGAAAAACTGCGCTTTGGTTCCAGTAGGAATGCAAGCCTCCTTTCTCCTGTAGGTATGGGGTCATTGGGTAAGAGTTCCTAGAGGTAGGCGAAGCAGATTGTGTATCTTAGTGAAGCTCCACAGAGGGCAATGTGGCAGACTTCCATGGCATGTAGGACGTGAGAGAACAGAATCCCTGCAGCTGTTGAAGAGCTGAGTCCACCTAGCTTCCTAAGGAAGGGTGCAGCGAGTTGCCCTACACTCTGATTACATAGAGTGACTGGGAAAGGCTTCTAGGTCTGGATGTTTCTTAGAAGAGCAAAGAAGACTGCTGGTACTCACTGCATTTCTACGAAAAAGGGTGCCTACACGAGGGTGCCTTGTGTCTGGTAAGTGAAGAAACATTCAAGTAAAGCAGAACTTGGAATACGACATAATGGAAACTGCTAAGCGCTTTCGCTTCCGCAAGGCTTTTCAGGCCTTAGCTTGAGGCAAACACTCACGTCAAGTTTCCCTGTAGCTCTAGAGCAGGACAGCAGGAGCTCCCACCCATGCTATGGAAGCACCGTGTTTCCTTAGAGAAAACTCCTTTTCTTTCGAGAGGGCTGCCTACAGTGACCAGAAGCCAGGTAAAAACAGTGTTATTTAGGATTCTTCAGGGAAGCATGTTTAGAGATTTAACATGGGAAAGCAAGGCTTGTGCCATCAGGTCTCCTTCTCGGGTTAACATGCAGCCGAAACCCTTCTGATTTCTAACAAGTCAATAGAGACTCTAGCCAAACCCTGGTCCCTTGCTGAATCAACTTTTCTTCACAGGGTTTTCTGCATGTATCGAACTCCCTCATTCCTGGAACGCTCTATGTAACCCTTCGGGCCTAAACCTAGTCTAAAGTCCTGCAGTGTAACAGGAGAAACTTTGCTTAGATTCCAGTAGGAATGCAAGCCTCCTTTCTCCTGTAGGTATGGGGTCCTTGGGTAAGAGTTCCTAGAAGAAGGCGAAGCAGATTGTGTTTCTTAGTGTAGCTCCAATGAGAGCAATGAGGCAGACTTCAATGGCATGTATGTCGTGAGAGGACAGAATCCCTGGAGCTGTTGAAGAGCTGAGTCCACCTAGCTTTCTAAGGAAGGGTGCAGCGAGTTGCCTTAAACTCTGAATACATAGTGTGACTGGGAAAGGCTTCTAGGTCGGGATGTTTCTTAGAAGGGTAAAGGAGACTGCTGGTACTCACTGTAGTTGTACGAAAAAGGGTGCCTACACTAGGGTGCCTAGTGTCTGGTAGAGTGAAGAAACGTTCAAGTAAAGCAGAACTTCCAATCCGACATAATGGAAAATGCTAAGCGCTTTCGCTTCAGCAGGGCTTTTCAGGCCTTAGCTTGAGGCAAGGACTCACGTCAAGTTACCCTGTAGCTCTAGAGCATGACAGGAGGAACTCCCACCCATGCTATGGAAGCACCGTGTTTCCTTAGAGAAACTCCTTTTCTTTCCAGAGGGCTGCCCACAGTGAATCGAGGCCAGTCAAAACAGTGTTATTTAGGTATCTCAGGCTGGCGTGGCTAGAGATTTAAAATGGGAACGCAAGGCTTAGGCATTCAAGTCTTCTTTTCCGGTGAACATGCACCCGGACACCTTCTTATATCTAAGAAGTCCAAAGAGACTCTAGCTACACCCTGGTCCCTTGCTGAATCAACTTTTCTTCACAGAGTGTTCTGCATGTATGGAACTCCCTCATCCTTGGAACGTTCTATGTATGCTATAGGGCCGAAGCCTATTCTAAAGTCCTGCAGTGTAAAAGGAAAAACTGCGCTTTGGTTCCAGTAGGAATGCAAGCCTCCTTTCTCCTGTAGGTATGGGGTCATTGGGTAAGAGTTCCTAGAGGTAGGCGAAGCAGATTGTGTATCTTAGTGAAGCTCCACAGAGGGCAATGTGGCAGACTTCCATGGCATGTAGGACGTGAGAGAACAGAATCCCTGCAGCTGTTGAAGAGCTGAGTCCACCTAGCTTCCTAAGGAAGGGTGCAGCGAGTTGCCCTACACTCTGATTACATAGAGTGACTGGGAAAGGCTTCTAGGTCTGGATGTTTCTTAGAAGAGCAAAGAAGACTGCTGGTACTCACTGCATTTCTACGAAAAAGGGTGCCTACACGAGGGTGCCTTGTGTCTGGTAAGTGAAGAAACATTCAAGTAAAGCAGAACTTGGAATACGACATAATGGAAACTGCTAAGCGCTTTCGCTTCCGCAAGGCTTTTCAGGCCTTAGCTTGAGGCAAACACTCACGTCAAGTTTCCCTGTAGCTCTAGAGCAGGACAGCAGGAGCTCCCACCCATGCTATGGAAGCACCGTGTTTCCTTAGAGAAAACTCCTTTTCTTTCGAGAGGGCTGCCTACAGTGACCAGAAGCCAGGTAAAAACAGTGTTATTTAGGATTCTTCAGGGAAGCATGTTTAGAGATTAAACATGGGAAAGCAAGGCTTGTGCCATCAGGTCTCCTTCTCGGGTTAACATGCAGCCGAAACCCTTCTGATTTCTAACAAGTCAATAGAGACTCTAGCCAAACCCTGGTCCCTTGCTGAATCAACTTTTCTTCACAGGGTTTTCTGCATGTATCGAACTCCCTCATTCCTGGAACGCTCTATGTAACCCTTCGGGCCTAAACCTAGTCTAAAGTCCTGCAGTGTAACAGGAGAAACTTTGCTTAGATTCCAGTAGGAATGCAAGCCTCCTTTCTCCTGTAGGTATGGGGTCCTTGGGTAAGAGTTCCTAGAAGAAGGCGAAGCAGATTGTGTTTCTTAGTGTAGCTCCAATGAGAGCAATGAGGCAGACTTCAATGGCATGTATGTCGTGAGAGGACAGAATCCCTGGAGCTGTTGAAGAGCTGAGTCCACCTAGCTTTCTAAGGAAGGGTGCAGCGAGTTGCCTTAAACTCTGAATACATAGTGTGACTGGGAAAGGCTTCTAGGTCGGGATGTTTCTTAGAAGGGTAAAGGAGACTGCTGGTACTCACTGTAGTTGTACGAAAAAGGGTGCCTACACTAGGGTGCCTAGTGTCTGGTAGAGTGAAGAAACGTTCAAGTAAAGCAGAACTTCCAATCCGACATAATGGAAAATGCTAAGCGCTTTCGCTTCAGCAGGGCTTTTCAGGCCTTAGCTTGAGGCAAGGACTCACGTCAAGTTACCCTGTAGCTCTAGAGCATGACAGGAGGAACTCCCACCCATGCTATGGAAGCACCGTGTTTCCTTAGAGAAACTCCTTTTCTTTCCAGAGGGCTGCCCACAGTGAATCGAGGCCAGTCAAAACAGTGTTATTTAGGTATCTCAGGCTGGCGTGGCTAGAGATTTAAAATGGGAACGCAAGGCTTAGGCATTCAAGTCTTCTTTTCCGGTGAACATGCACCCGGACACCTTCTTATATCTAAGAAGTCCAAAGAGACTCTAGCTACACCCTGGTCCCTTGCTGAATCAACTTTTCTTCACAGAGTGTTCTGCATGTATGGAACTCCCTCATCCTTGGAACGTTCTATGTATGCTATAGGGCCGAAGCCTATTCTAAAGTCCTGCAGTGTAAAAGGAAAAACTGCGCTTTGGTTCCAGTAGGAATGCAAGCCTCCTTTCTCCTGTAGGTATGGGGTCATTGGGTAAGAGTTCCTAGAGGTAGGCGAAGCAGATTGTGTATCTTAGTGAAGCTCCACAGAGGGCAATGTGGCAGACTTCCATGGCATGTAGGACGTGAGAGAACAGAATCCCTGCAGCTGTTGAAGAGCTGAGTCCACCTAGCTTCCTAAGGAAGGGTGCAGCGAGTTGCCCTACACTCTGATTACATAGAGTGACTGGGAAAGGCTTCTAGGTCTGGATGTTTCTTAGAAGAGCAAAGAAGACTGCTGGTACTCACTGCATTTCTACGAAAAAGGGTGCCTACACGAGGGTGCCTTGTGTCTGGTAAGTGAAGAAACATTCAAGTAAAGCAGAACTTGGAATACGACATAATGGAAACTGCTAAGCGCTTTCGCTTCCGCAAGGCTTTTCAGGCCTTAGCTTGAGGCAAACACTCACGTCAAGTTTCCCTGTAGCTCTAGAGCAGGACAGCAGGAGCTCCCACCCATGCTATGGAAGCACCGTGTTTCCTTAGAGAAAACTCCTTTTCTTTCGAGAGGGCTGCCTACAGTGACCAGAAGCCAGGTAAAAACAGTGTTATTTAGGATTCTTCAGGGAAGCATGTTTAGAGATTTAACATGGGAAAGCAAGGCTTGTGCCATCAGGTCTCCTTCTCGGGTTAACATGCAGCCGAAACCCTTCTGATTTCTAACAAGTCAATAGAGACTCTAGCCAAACCCTGGTCCCTTGCTGAATCAACTTTTCTTCACAGGGTTTTCTGCATGTATCGAACTCCCTCATTCCTGGAACGCTCTATGTAACCCTTCGGGCCTAAACCTAGTCTAAAGTCCTGCAGTGTAACAGGAGAAACTTTGCTTAGATTCCAGTAGGAATGCAAGCCTCCTTTCTCCTGTAGGTATGGGGTCCTTGGGTAAGAGTTCCTAGAAGAAGGCGAAGCAGATTGTGTTTCTTAGTGTAGCTCCAATGAGAGCAATGAGGCAGACTTCAATGGCATGTATGTCGTGAGAGGACAGAATCCCTGGAGCTGTTGAAGAGCTGAGTCCACCTAGCTTTCTAAGGAAGGGTGCAGCGAGTTGCCTTAAACTCTGAATACATAGTGTGACTGGGAAAGGCTTCTAGGTCGGGATGTTTCTTAGAAGGGTAAAGGAGACTGCTGGTACTCACTGTAGTTGTACGAAAAAGGGTGCCTACACTAGGGTGCCTAGTGTCTGGTAGAGTGAAGAAACGTTCAAGTAAAGCAGAACTTCCAATCCGACATAATGGAAAATGCTAAGCGCTTTCGCTTCAGCAGGGCTTTTCAGGCCTTAGCTTGAGGCAAGGACTCACGTCAAGTTACCCTGTAGCTCTAGAGCATGACAGGAGGAACTCCCACCCATGCTATGGAAGCACCGTGTTTCCTTAGAGAAACTCCTTTTCTTTCCAGAGGGCTGCCCACAGTGAATCGAGGCCAGTCAAAACAGTGTTATTTAGGTATCTCAGGCTGGCGTGGCTAGAGATTTAAAATGGGAACGCAAGGCTTAGGCATTCAAGTCTTCTTTTCCGGTGAACATGCACCCGGACACCTTCTTATATCTAAGAAGTCCAAAGAGACTCTAGCTACACCCTGGTCCCTTGCTGAATCAACTTTTCTTCACAGAGTGTTCTGCATGTATGGAACTCCCTCATCCTTGGAACGTTCTATGTATGCTATAGGGCCGAAGCCTATTCTAAAGTCCTGCAGTGTAAAAGGAAAAACTGTGCTTTGGTTCCAGTAGGAATGCAAGCCTCCTTTCTCCTGTAGGTATGGGGTCATTGGGTAAGAGTTCCTAGAGGTAGGCGAAGCAGATTGTGTATCTTAGTGAAGCTCCACAGAGGGCAATGTGGCAGACTTCCATGGCATGTAGGACGTGAGAGAACAGAATCCCTGGAGCTGTTGAAGAGCTGAGTCCACCTAGCTTCCTAAGGAAGGGTGCAGCGAGTTGCCCTACACTCTGATTACATAGAGTGACTGGGAAAGGCTTCTAGGTCTGGATGTTTCTTAGAAGAGCAAAGAAGACTGCTGGTACTCACTGTATTTCTACGAAAAAGGGTGCCTACACGAGGGTGCCTTGTGTCTGGTAAGTGAAGAAACATTCAAGTAAAGCAGAACTTGGAATACGACATAATGGAAACTGCTAAGCGCTTTCGCTTCCGCAAGGCTTTTCAGGCCTTAGCTTGAGGCAAACACTCACGTCAAGTTTCCCTGTAGCTCTAGAGCAGGACAGCAGGAGCTCCCCCCCATGCTATGGAAGCACCGTGTTTCCTTAGAGAAAACTCCTTTTCGTTCGAGAGGGCTGCCTACAGTGACCAGAAGCCAGGTAAAAACAGTGTTATTTAGGATTCTTCAGGGAAGCATGTTTAGAGATTTAACATGGGAAAGCAAGGCTTGTGCCATCAGGTCTCCTTCTCGGGTTAACATGCAGCCGAAACCCTTCTGATTTCTAACAAGTCAATAGAGACTCTAGCCAAACCCTGGTCCCTTGCTGAATCAACTTTTCTTCACAGGGTTTTCTGCATGTATCGAACTCCCTCATTCTTGGAACGCTCTATGTAACCCTTCGGGCCTAAACCTAGTCTAAAGTCCTGCAGTGTAACAGGAGAAACTTTGCTTAGATTCCAGTAGGAATGCAAGCCTCCTTTCTCCTGTAGGTATGGGGTCCTTGGGTAAGAGTTCCTAGAAGAAGGCGAAGCAGATTGTGTTTCTTAGTGTAGCTCCAATGAGAGCAATGAGGCAGACTTCCATGGCATGTAGGACGTGAGAGGACAGAATCCCTGGAGCTGTTGAAGAGCTGAGTCCACCTAGCTTTCTAAGGAAGGGTGCAGCGAGTTGCCTTAAACTCTGAATACATAGTGAGACTGGGAAAGGCTTCTAGGTCGGGATGTTTCTTAGAAGGGTAAAGGAGACTGCTGGTACTCACTGTAGTTGTACGAAAAAGGGTGCCTACACTAGGGTGCCTAGTGTCTGGTAGAGTGAAGAAACGTTCAAGTAAAGCAGAACTTCCAATCCGACATAATGGAAAATGCTAAGCGCTTTCGCTTCAGCAGGGCTTTTCAGGCCTTAGCTTGAGGCAAGGACTCACGTCAAGTTACCCTGTAGCTCTAGAGCATGACAGGAGGAACTCCCACCCATGCTATGGAAGCACCGTGTTTCCTTAGAGAAACTCCTTTTCTTTCCAGAGGGCTGCCCACAGTGAATCGAGGCCAGTCAAAACAGTGTTATTTAGGTATCTCAGGCTGGCGTGGCTAGAGATTTAAAATGGGAACGCAAGGCTTAGGCATTCAAGTCTTCTTTTCCGGTGAACATGCACCCGGACACCTTCTTATATCTAAGAAGTCCAAAGAGACTCTAGCTACACCCTGGTCCCTTGCTGAATCAACTTTTCTTCACAGAGTGTTCTGCATATATGGACCTCCCTCATCCTTGGAACGTTCTATGTATGCTATAGGGCCGAAGCCTATTCTAAAGTCCTGCAGTGTAACAGGAAAAACTGCGCTTTGGTTCCAGTAGGAATGCAAGCCTCCTTTCTCCTGTAGGTATGGGGTCATTGGGTAAGAGTTCCTAGAGGTAGGCGAAGCAGATTGTGTATCTTAGTGAAGCTCCACAGAGGGCAATGAGGCAGACTTCCATGGCATGTAGGACGTGAGAGAACAGAATCCCTGGAGCTGTTGAAGAGCTGAGTCCACCTAGCTTCCTAAGGAAGGGTGCAGCGAGTTGCCCTACACTCTGATTACATAGAGTGACTGGGAAAGGCTTCTAGGTCTGGATGTTTCTTAGAAGAGCAAAGAAGACTGCTGGTACTCACTGTATTTCTACGAAAAAGGGTGCCTACACGAGGGTGCCTTGTGTCTGGTAAGTGAAGAAACATTCAAGTAAAGCAGAACTTGGAATACGACATAATGGAAACTGCTAAGCGCTTTCGCTTCCGCAAGGCTTTTCAGGCCTTAGCTTGAGGCAAACACTCACGTCAAGTTTCCCTGTAGCTCTAGAGCAGGACAGCAGGAGCTCCCCCCCATGCTATGGAAGCACCGTGTTTCCTTAGAGAAAACTCCTTTTCGTTCGAGAGGGCTGCCTACAGTGACCAGAAGCCAGGTAAAAACAGTGTTATTTAGGATTCTTCAGGGAAGCATGTTTAGAGATTTAACATGGGAAAGCAAGGCTTGTGCCATCAGGTCTCCTTCTCGGGTTAACATGCAGCCGAAACCCTTCTGATTTCTAACAAGTCAATAGAGACTCTAGCCAAACCCTGGTCCCTTGCTGAATCAACTTTTCTTCACAGGGTTTTCTGCATGTATCGAACTCCCTCATTCTTGGAACGCTCTATGTAACCCTTCGGGCCTAAACCTAGTCTAAAGTCCTGCAGTGTAACAGGAGAAACTTTGCTTAGATTCCAGTAGGAATGCAAGCCTCCTTTCTCCTGTAGGTATGGGGTCCTTGGGTAAGAGTTCCTAGAAGAAGGCGAAGCAGATTGTGTTTCTTAGTGTAGCTCCAATGAGAGCAATGAGGCAGACTTCCATGGCATGTAGGACGTGAGAGGACAGAATCCCTGGAGCTGTTGAAGAGCTGAGTCCACCTAGCTTTCTAAGGAAGGGTGCAGCGAGTTGCCTTAAACTCTGAATACATAGTGAGACTGGGAAAGGCTTCTAGGTCGGGATGTTTCTTAGAAGGGTAAAGGAGACTGCTGGTACTCACTGTAGTTGTACGAAAAAGGGTGCCTACACTAGGGTGCCTAGTGTCTGGTAGAGTGAAGAAACGTTCAAGTAAAGCAGAACTTCCAATCCGACATAATGGAAAATGCTAAGCGCTTTCGCTTCAGCAGGGCTTTTCAGGCCTTAGCTTGAGGCAAGGACTCACGTCAAGTTACCCTGTAGCTCTAGAGCATGACAGGAGGAACTCCCACCCATGCTATGGAAGCACCGTGTTTCCTTAGAGAAACTCCTTTTCTTTCTAGAGGGCTGCCCACAGTGAATCGAGGCCAGTCAAAACAGTGTTATTTAGGTATCTCAGGCTGGCGTGGCTAGAGATTTAAAATGGGAACGCAAGGCTTAGGCATTCAAGTCTTCTTTTCCGGTGAACATGCACCCGGACACCTTCTTATATCTAAGAAGTCCAAAGAGACTCTAGCTACACCCTGGTCCCTTGCTGAATCAACTTTTCTTCACAGAGTGTTCTGCATATATGGAACTCCCTCATCCTTGGAACGTTCTATGTATGCTATAGGGCCGAAGCCTATTCTAAATTCCTGCAGTGTAACAGGAAAAACTGCGCTTTGGTTCCAGTAGGAATGCAAGCCTCCTTTCTCCTGTAGGTATGGGGTCATTGGGTAAGAGTTCCTAGAGGTAGGCGAAGCAGATTGTGTATCTTAGTGAAGCTCCACAGAGGGCAATGAGGCAGACTTCCATGGCATGTAGGACGTGAGAGAACAGAATCCCTGGAGCTGTTGAAGAGCTGAGTCCACCTAGCTTCCTAAGGAAGGGTGCAGCGAGTTGCCCTACACTCTGATTACATAGAGTGACTGGGAAAGGCTTCTAGGTCTGGATGTTTCTTAGAAGAGCAAAGAAGACTGCTGGTACTCACTGTATTTCTACGAAAAAGGGTGCCTACACGAGGGTGCCTTGTGTCTGGTAAGTGAAGAAACATTCAAGTAAAGCAGAACTTGGAATACGACATAATGGAAACTGCTAAGCGCTTTCGCTTCCGCAAGGCTTTTCAGGCCTTAGCTTGAGGCAAACACTCACGTCAAGTTTCCCTGTAGCTCTAGAGCAGGACAGCAGGAGCTCCCCCCCATGCTATGGAAGCACCGTGTTTCCTTAGAGAAAACTCCTTTTCGTTCGAGAGGGCTGCCTACAGTGACCAGAAGCCAGGTAAAAACAGTGTTATTTAGGATTCTTCAGGGAAGCATGTTTAGAGATTTAACATGGGAAAGCAAGGCTTTTGCCATCAGGTCTCCTTCTCGGGTTAACATGCAGCCGAAACCCTTCTGATTTCTAACAAGTCAATAGAGACTCTAGCCAAACCCTGGTCCCTTGCTGAATCAACTTTTCTTCACAGGGTTTTCTGCATGTATCGAACTCCCTCATTCTTGGAACGCTCTATGTAACCCATCGGGCCTAAACCTAGTCTAAAGTCCTGCAGTGTAACAGGAGAAACTTTGCTTAGATTCCAGTAGGAATGCAAGCCTCCTTTCTCCTGTAGGTATGGGGTCCTTGGGTAAGAGTTCCTAGAAGAAGGCGAAGCAGATTGTGTTTCTTAGTGTAGCTCCAATGAGAGCAATGAGGCAGACTTCCATGGCATGTATGTCGTGAGAGGACAGAATCCCTGGAGCTGTTGAAGAGCTGAGTCCACCTAGCTTTCTAAGGAAGGGTGCAGCGAGTTGCCTTAAACTCTGAATACATAGTGTGACTGGGAAAGGCTTCTAGGTCGGGATGTTTCTTAGAAGGGTAAAGGAGACTGCTGGTACTCACTGTAGTTGTACGAAAAAGGGTGCCTACACTAGGGTGCCTAGTGTCTGGTAGAGTGAAGAAACGTTCAAGTAAAGCAGAACTTCCAATCCGACATAATGGAAAATGCTAAGCGCTTTCGCTTCAGCAGGGCTTTTCAGGCCTTAGCTTGAGGCAAGGACTCACGTCAAGTTACCCTGTAGCTCTAGAGCATGACAGGAGGAACTCCCACCCATGCTATGGAAGCACCGTGTTTCCTTAGAGAAACTCCTTTTCTTTCCAGAGGGCTGCCCACAGTGAATCGAGGCCAGTCAAAACAGTGTTATTTAGGTATCTCAGGCTGGCGTGGCTAGAGATTTAAAATGGGAACGCAAGGCTTAGGCATTCAAGTCTTCTTTTCCGGTGAACATGCACCCGGACACCTTCTTATATCTAAGAAGTCCAAAGAGACTCTAGCTACACCCTGGTCCCTTGCTGAATCAACTTTTCTTCACAGAGTGTTCTGCATGTATGGAACTCCCTCATCCTTGGAACGTTCTATGTATGCTATAGGGCCGAAGCCTATTCTAAAGTCCTGCAGTGTAAAAGGAAAAACTGCGCTTTGGTTCCAGTAGGAATGCAAGCCTCCTTTCTCCTGTAGGTATGGGGTCATTGGGTAAGAGTTCCTAGAGGTAGGCGAAGCAGATTGTGTATCTTAGTGAAGCTCCACAGAGGGCAATGTGGCAGACTTCCATGGCATGTAGGACGTGAGAGAACAGAATCCCTGCAGCTGTTGAAGAGCTGAGTCCACCTAGCTTCCTAAGGAAGGGTGCAGCGAGTTGCCCTACACTCTGATTACATAGAGTGACTGGGAAAGGCTTCTAGGTCTGGATGTTTCTTAGAAGAGCAAAGAAGACTGCTGGTACTCACTGCATTTCTACGAAAAAGGGTGCCTACAC
>NW_028124636.1:0-76016 GCF_965194825.1 Balaenoptera physalus
TCAGTCATGATCCCAGGCCACATGTTTCCACAATGAAACCTCAGTCATTTTCTCAGGCCAAAGGTTTCCAGAATCAAACCTCAGTCATATTCCCAGGACACATGGTTCCAGAATCAAACCTGAGTCATGTTCGCAGGCCACAGGTTTCAACAATCAAACATCACTCATGTTCCCAGGACACAGGTGTCCAGAATCAAACCTCAGTCATGTACCCAGGGAACAGGCTTCCAGCAACAAACCTTTGTCATATTCCCAGGACACAGGGTTCCAGAATCAAACCTCAGTCTTGTTCCCAGGACAGAAGTTTCCAGAATCAACCCGATATCATGTTTCCTGGCCACAGTCTTCCAGTATCAAACCTCAGTCATGTTGCCAGGCCACAGGGTTCCACCATCAATCCTCACTCATGTTCCCAGGCCACAGGGTTCCAGAATCAAACCGTTCCCATGTTCCCAGGCCACAGGGTTCCAGAATCCACCGATGTCATGTTAAAGGCCACAGGGTTCCAGAATCAAACCGTTCTCACGTTCCCGGGCCACAGGGTTCCAGAATCAAGCCTCAGTCATTTTGCCAGGCCAGAGTGTTCCACCATCAAACCTCAGTCATGATCCCAGGCCACATGTTTCCACAATGAAACCTCAGTCATTTTCCCAGGCCAAAGGTTTCCAAAATCAAACCTCAGTCATGTTCCCAGGACACATGGTTCCAGAATCAAACCTGAGTCATGTTCGCGGGCCACAGGTTTCAACCATCAAACCTCAGTCATGTTCCCAGGACACAGGTGTCCAGAATCAACACTCAGTCATGTTCCCAGGGCACAGGCTTCCAGAAACAAACCTCAGTCATGTTCCCAGGACACAAGTTTCCAGAATCAACCAGATATCATGCTTCCTGGCCACAGTCTTCCAGAATCAAACCTTAGTCATGTTGCCAAGCCACAGGTTTCCACCATCAAACCTCAGACATGTTCCCAGGCCACAGGGTTCTAGAATCCACCGATGTCATGTTCCCAGGCCACAGGGTTCGAGAATCAATCCTCAGTTATGTTTCCCGGCTACAGGGTTCTAGAATAAAACCTCAGTCATGTTCCCAATCCACAGGGTTCCAGAACCAAGGCTCAGTCAGGTTCCCGGGGCACAGTATTCCACAATCTAAACAGATGTCACATGCCCAGTCCCCAGGGTTCCAGAATCCACCGGTATCATGTTCCCAGGCCACAGGGTTCCAGAATCAATCCTCAGTTATGTTCCCAGGCTACAGGGTTCCAGAATAAAACCTCAGTCATGTTCCCAGTCCACAGGGTTTCAGAACCAAGGCTCAGTCAGGTTCCCGGGGCACAGTATTCCACAATCTAAACAGATGTCATGTTCCCAGGCCACAGTTTTCCAGAATCACGCCTCAGTCATGTTCCCAGGCCACAGGGATCCAGAATCAAACGTCAGTCATGTTGCCAGGCCACAGGTTTCTGCCATCAAACCTCAGTCACGTTCCCGGGCCACAGGGTTCCGGAATCAAGCCTCAGTCATTTTGCCAGGCCAGAGTGTTCCACCATCAAACCTCAGTCATGATCCCAGGCCACATGTTTCCACAATGAAACCTCAGTCATTTTCTCAGGCCAAAGGTTTCCAGAATCAAACCTCAGTCATATTCCCAGGACACATGGTTCCAGAATCACACCTGAGTCATGTTCGCAGGCCACAGGTTTCAACAATCAAACATCACTCATGTTCCCAGGACACAGGTGTCCAGAATCAAACCTCAGTCATGTACCCAGGGAACAGGCTTCCAGCAACAAACCTTTGTCATATTCCCAGGACACAGGGTTCCAGAATCAAACCTCAGTCTTGTTCCCAGGACAGAAGTTTCCAGAATCAACCCGATATCATGTTTCCTGGCCACAGTCTTCCAGTATCAAACCTCAGTCATGTTGCCAGGCCACAGGGTTCCACCATCAATCCTCACTCATGTTCCCAGGCCACAGGGTTCCAGAATCAAACCGTTCCCATGTTCCCAGGCCACAGGGTTCCAGAATCCACCGATGTCATGTTAAAGGCCACAGGGTTCCAGAATCAAACCGTTCTCATGTTCCCGGGCCACAGGGTTCCAGAATCAAGCCTCAGTCATTTTGCCAGGCCAGAGTGTTCCACCATCAAACCTCAGTCATGATCCCAGGCCACATGTTTCCACAATGAAACCTCAGTCATTTTCCCAGGCCAAAGGTTTCCAAAATCAAACCTCAGTCATGTTCCCAGGACACATGGTTCCAGAATCAAACCTGAGTCATGTTCGCGGGCCACAGGTTTCAACCATCAAACCTCAGTCATGTTCCCAGGACACAGGTGTCCAGAATCAAACCTCAGTCATGTTCCCAGGGCACAGGCTTCCAGAAACAAACCTCAGTCATGTTCCCAGGACACAAGTTTCCAGAATCAACCAGATATCATGCTTCCTGGCCACAGTCTTCCAGAATCAAACCTTAGTCATGTTGCCAAGCCACAGGTTTCCACCATCAAACCTCAGACATGTTCCCAGGCCACAGGGTTCTAGAATCCCCCGATGTCATGTTCCCAGGCCACAGGGTTCGAGAATCAATCCTCAGTTATGTTTCCCGGCTACAGGGTTCTAGAATAAAACCTCAGTCATGTTCCCAATCCACAGGGTTCCAGAACCAAGGCTCAGTCACGTTCCCGGGGCACAGTATTCCACAATCTAAACAGATGTCACATGCCCAGTCCCCAGGGTTCCAGAATCCACCGGTATCATGTTCCCAGGCCACAGGGTTCCAGAATCAATCCTCAGTTATGTTCCCAGGCTACAGGGTTCCAGAATAAAACCTCAGTCATGTTCCCAGTCCACAGGGTTTCAGAACCAAGGCTCAGTCAGGTTCCCGGGGCACAGTATTCCACAATCTAAACAGATGTCATGTTCCCAGGCCACAGTTTTCCAGAATCACGCCTCAGTCATGTTCCCAGGCCACAGGGATCCAGAATCAAACGTCAGTCATGTTGCCAGGCCACAGGTTTCTGCCATCAAACCTCAGTCACGTTCCCGGGCCACAGGGTTCCTGAATCAAGCCTCAGTCATTTTGCCAGGCCAGAGTGTTCCACCACCAAACCTCAGTCATGATCCCAGGCCACATGTTTCCACAATGAAACCTCAGTCATTTTCTCAGGCCAAAGGTTTCCAGAATCAAACCTCAGTCATATTCCCAGGACACATGGTTCCAGAATCACACCTGAGTCATGTTCGCAGGCCACAGGTTTCAACAATCAAACATCACTCATGTTCCCAGGACACAGGTGTCCAGAATCAAACCTCAGTCATGTACCCAGGGAACAGGCTTCCAGCAACAAACCTTTGTCATATTCCCAGGACACAGGGTTCCAGAATCAAACCTCAGTCTTGTTCCCAGGACAGAAGTTTCCAGAATCAACCCGATATCATGTTTCCTGGCCACAGTCTTCCAGTATCAAACCTCAGTCATGTTGCCAGGCCACAGGGTTCCACCATCAATCCTCACTCATGTTCCCAGGCCACAGGGTTCCAGAATCAAACCGTTCCCATGTTCCCAGGCCACAGGGTTCCAGAATCCACCGATGTCATGTTAAAGGCCACAGGGTTCCAGAATCAAACCGTTCTCATGTTCCCGGGCCACAGGGTTCCAGAATCAAGCCTCAGTCATTTTGCCAGGCCAGAGTGTTCCACCATCAAACCTCAATCATGATCCCAGGCCACATGTTTCCACAATGAAACCTCAGTCATTTTCCCAGGCCAAAGGTTTCCAAAATCAAACCTCAGTCATGTTCCCAGGACACATGGTTCCAGAATCAAACCTGAGTCATGTTCGCGGGCCACAGGTTTCAACCATCAAACCTCAGTCATGTTCCCAGGACACAGGTGTCCAGAATCAAACCTCAGTCATGTTCCCAGGGCACAGGCTTCCAGAAACAAACCTCAGTCATGTTCCCAGGACACAAGTTTCCAGAATCAACCAGATATCATGCTTCCTGGCCACAGTCTTCCAGAATCAAACCTTAGTCATGTTGCCAAGCCACAGGTTTCCACCATCAAACCTCAGACATGTTCCCAGGCCACAGGGTTCTAGAATCCACCGATGTCATGTTCCCAGGCCACAGGGTTCGAGAATCAATCCTCAGTTATGTTTCCCGGCTACAGGGTTCTAGAATAAAACCTCAGTCATGTTCCCAATCCACAGGGTTCCAGAACCAAGGCTCAGTCAGGTTCCCGGGGCACAGTATTCCACAATCTAAACAGATGTCACATGCCCAGTCCCCAGGGTTCCAGAATCCACCGGTATCATGTTCCCAGGCCACAGGGTTCCAGAATCAATCCTCAGTTATGTTCCCAGGCTACAGGGTTCCAGAATAAAACCTCAGTCATGTTCCCAGTCCACAGGGTTTCAGAACCAAGGCTCAGTCAGGTTCCCGGGGCACAGTATTCCACAATCTAAACGGATGTCATGTTCCCAGGCCACAGTTTTCCAGAATCACGCCTCAGTCATGTTCCCAGGCCACAGGGATCCAGAATCAAACGTCAGTCATGTTGCCAGGCCACAGGTTTCTGCCATCAAACCTCAGTCACGTTCCCGGGCCACAGGGTTCCGGAATCAAGCCTCAGTCATTTTGCCAGGCCAGAGTGTTCCACCATCAAACCTCAGTCATGATCCCAGGCCACATGTTTCCACAATGAAACCTCAGTCATTTTCTCAGGCCAAAGGTTTCCAGAATCAAACCTCAGTCATATTCCCAGGACACATGGTTCCAGAATCACACCTGAGTCATGTTCGCAGGCCACAGGTTTCAACAATCAAACATCACTCATGTTCCCAGGACACAGGTGTCCAGAATCAAACCTCAGTCATGTACCCAGGGAACAGGCTTCCAGCAACAAACCTTTGTCATATTCCCAGGACACAGGGTTCCAGAATCAAACCTCAGTCTTGTTCCCAGGACAGAAGTTTCCAGAATCAACCCGATATCATGTTTCCTGGCCACAGTCTTCCAGTATCAAACCTCAGTCATGTTGCCAGGCCACAGGGTTCCACCATCAATCCTCACTCATGTTCCCAGGCCACAGGGTTCCAGAATCAAACCGTTCTCATGTTCCCAGGCCACAGGGTTCCAGAATCCACCGATGTCATGTTAAAGGCCACAGGGTTCCAGAATCAAACCGTTCTCATGTTCCCGGGCCACAGGGTTCCAGAATCAAGCCTCAGTCATTTTGCCAGGCCAGAGTGTTCCACCATCAAACCTCAGTCATGATCCCAGGCCACATGTTTCCACAATGAAACCTCAGTCATTTTCCCAGGCCAAAGGTTTCCAAAATCAAACCTCAGTCATGTTCCCAGGACACATGGTTCCAGAATCAAACCTGAGTCATATTCGCGGGCCACAGGTTTCAACCATCAAACCTCAGTCATGTTCCCAGGACACAGGTGTCCAGAATCAAACCTCAGTCATGTTCCCAGGGCACAGGCTTCCAGAAACAAACCTCAGTCATGTTCCCAGGACACAAGTTTCCAGAATCAACCAGATATCATGCTTCCTGGCCACAGTCTTCCAGAATCAAACTTTAGTCATGTTGCCAAGCCACAGGTTTCCACCATCAAACCTCAGACATGTTCCCAGGCCACAGGGTTCTAGAATCCACCGATGTCATGTTCCCAGGCCACAGGGTTCGAGAATCAATCCTCAGTTATGTTTCCCGGCTACAGGGTTCTAGAATAAAACCTCAGTCATGTTCCCAATCCACAGGGTTCCAGAACCAAGGCTCAGTCAGGTTCCCGGGGCACAGTATTCCACAATCTAAACAGATGTCACATGCCCAGTCCCCAGGGTTCCAGAATCCACCGGTATCATGTTCCCAGGCCACAGGGTTCCAGAATCAATCCTCAGTTATGTTCCCAGGCTACAGGGTTCCAGAATAAAACCTCAGTCATGTTCCCAGTCCACAGGGTTTCAGAACCAAGGCTCAGTCAGGTTCCCGGGGCACAGTATTCCACAATCTAAACAGATGTCATGTTCCCAGGCCACAGTTTTCCAGAATCACGCCTCAGTCATGTTCCCAGGCCACAGGGATCCAGAATCAAACGTCAGTCATGTTGCCAGGCCACAGGTTTCTGCCATCAAACCTCAGTCACGTTCCCGGGCCACAGGGTTCCAGAATCAAGCCTCAGTCATTTTGCCAGGCCAGAGTGTTCCACCATCAAACCTCAGTCATGATCCCAGGCCACATGTTTCCACAATGAAACCTCAGTCATTTTCCCAGGCCAAAGGTTTCCAAAATCAAACCTCAGTCATGTTCCCAGGACACATGGTTCCAGAATCAAACCTGAGTCATATTCGCGGGCCACAGGTTTCAACCATCAAACCTCAGTCATGTTCCCAGGACACAGGTGTCCAGAATCAAACCTCAGTCATGTTCCCAGGGCACAGGCTTCCAGAAACAAACCTCAGTCATGTTCCCAGGACACAAGTTTCCAGAATCAACCAGATATCATGCTTCCTGGCCACAGTCTTCCAGAATCAAACCTTAGTCATGTTGCCAAGCCACAGGTTTCCACCATCAAACCTCAGACATGTTCCCAGGCCACAGGGTTCTAGAATCCACCGATGTCATGTTCCCAGGCCACAGGGTTCGAGAATCAATCCTCAGTTATGTTTCCCGGCTACAGGGTTCTAGAATAAAACCTCAGTCATGTTCCCAATCCACAGGGTTCCAGAACCAAGGCTCAGTCAGGTTCCCGGGGCACAGTATTCCACAATCTAAACAGATGTCACATGCCCAGTCCCCAGGGTTCCAGAATCCACCGGTATCATGTTCCCAGGCCACAGGGTTCCAGAATCAATCCTCAGTTATGTTCCCAGGCTACAGGGTTCCAGAATAAAACCTCAGTCATGTTCCCAGTCCACAGGGTTTCAGAACCAAGGCTCAGTCAGGTTCCCGGGGCACAGTATTCCACAATCTAAACAGATGTCATGTTCCCAGGCCACAGTTTTCCAGAATCACGCCTCAGTCATGTTCCCAGGCCACAGGGATCCATAATCAAACGTCAGTCATGTTGCCAGGCCACAGGTTTCTGCCATCAAACCTCAGTCACGTTCCCGGGCCACAGGGTTCCGGAATCAAGCCTCAGTCATTTTGCCAGGCCAGAGTGTTCCACCACCAAACCTCAGTCATGATCCCAGGACACATGTTTCCACAATGAAACCTCAGTCATTTTCTCAGGCCAAAGGTTTCCAGAATCAAACCTCAGTCATATTCCCAGGACACATGGTTCCAGAATCAAACCTGAGTCATGTTCGCAGGCCACAGGTTTCAACAATCAAACATCACTCATGTTCCCAGGACACAGGTGTCCAGAATCAAACCTCAGTCATGTACCCAGGGAACAGGCTTCCAGCAACAAACCTTTGTCATATTCCCAGGACACAGGGTTCCAGAATCAAACCTCAGTCTTGTTCCCAGGACAGAAGTTTCCAGAATCAACCCGATATCATGTTTCCTGGCCACAGTCTTCCAGTATCAAACCTCAGTCATGTTGCCAGGCCACAGGGTTCCACCATCAATCCTCACTCATGTTCCCAGGCCACAGGGTTCCAGAATCAAACCGTTCCCATGTTCCCAGGCCACAGGGTTCCAGAATCCACCGATGTCATGTTAAAGGCCACAGGGTTCCAGAATCAAACCGTTCTCATGTTCCCGGGCCACAGGGTTCCAGAATCAAGCCTCAGTCATTTTGCCAGGCCAGAGTGTTCCACCATCAAACCTCAATCATGATCCCAGGCCACATGTTTCCACAATGAAACCTCAGTCATTTTCCCAGGCCAAAGGTTTCCAAAATCAAACCTCAGTCATGTTCCCAGGACACATGGTTCCAGAATCAAACCTGAGTCATGTTCGCAGGCCACAGGTTTCAACCATCAAACCTCAGTCATGTTCCCAGGACACAGGTGTCCAGAATCAAACCTCAGTCATGTTCCCAGGGCACAGGCTTCCAGAAACAAACCTCAGTCATGTTCCCAGGACACAAGTTTCCAGAATCAACCAGATATCATGCTTCCTGGCCACAGTCTTCCAGAATCAAACCTTAGTCATGTTGCCAAGCCACAGGTTTCCACCATCAAACCTCAGACATGTTCCCAGGGCACAGGGTTCTAGAATCCACCGATGTCATGTTCCCAGGCCACAGGGTTCGAGAATCAATCCTCAGTTATGTTTCCAGGCTACAGGGTTCTAGAATAAAACCTCAGTCATGTTCCCAATCCACAGGGTTCCAGAACCAAGGCTCAGTCAGGTTCCCGGGGCACAGTATTCCACAATCTAAACAGATGTCACATGCCCAGTCCCCAGGGTTCCAGAATCCACCGGTATCATGTTCCCAGGCCACAGGGTTCCAGAATCAATCCTCAGTTATGTTCCCAGGCTACAGGGTTCCAGAATAAAACCTCAGTCATGTTCCCAGTCCACAGGGTTTCAGAACCAAGGCTCAGTCAGGTTCCCGGGGCACAGTATTCCACAATCTAAACAGATGTCATGTTCCCAGGCCACAGTTTTCCAGAATCACGCCTCAGTCATGTTCCCAGGCCACAGGGATCCAGAATCAAACGTCAGTCATGTTGCCAGGCCACAGGTTTCTGCCATCAAACCTCAGTCACGTTCCCGGGCCACAGGGTTCCGGAATCAAGCCTCAGTCATTTTGCCAGGCCAGAGTGTTCCACCACCAAACCTCAGTCATGATCCCAGGCCACATGTTTCCACAATGAAACCTCAGTCATTTTCTCAGGCCAAAGGTTTCCAGAATCAAACCTCAGTCATATTCCCAGGACACATGGTTCCAGAATCAAACCTGAGTCATGTTCGCAGGCCACAGGTTTCAACAATCAAACATCACTCATGTTCCCAGGACACAGGTGTCCAGAATCAAACCTCAGTCATGTACCCAGGGAACAGGCTTCCAGCAACAAACCTTTGTCATATTCCCAGGACACAGGGTTCCAGAATCAAACCTCAGTCTTGTTCCCAGGACAGAAGTTTCCAGAATCAACCCGATATCATGTTTCCTGGCCACAGTCTTCCAGTATCAAACCTCAGTCATGTTGCCAGGCCACAGGGTTCCACCATCAATCCTCACTCATGTTCCCAGGCCACAGGGTTCCAGAATCAAACCGTTCCCATGTTCCCAGGCCACAGGGTTCCAGAATCCACCGATGTCATGTTAAAGGCCACAGGGTTCCAGAATCAAACCGTTCTCACGTTCCCGGGCCACAGGGTTCCAGAATCAAGCCTCAGTCATTTTGCCAGGCCAGAGTGTTCCACCATCAAACCTCAGTCATGATCCCAGGCCACATGTTTCCACAATGAAACCTCAGTCATTTTCCCAGGCCAAAGGTTTCCAAAATCAAACCTCAGTCATGTTCCCAGGACACATGGTTCCAGAATCAAACCTGAGTCATGTTCGCGGGCCACAGGTTTCAACCTTCAAACCTCAGTCATGTTCCCAGGACACAGGTGTTCAGAATCAACCCTCAGTCATGTTCCCAGGGCACAGGCTTCCAGAAACAAACCTCAGTCATGTTCCCAGGACACAAGTTTCCAGAATCAACCAGATATCATGCTTCCTGGCCACAGTCTTCCAGAATCAAACCTTAGTCATGTTGCCAAGCCACAGGTTTCCACCATCAAACCTCAGACATGTTCCCAGGCCACAGGGTTCTAGAATCCACCGATGTCATGTTCCCAGGCCACAGGGTTCGAGAATCAATCCTCAGTTATGTTTCCAGGCTACAGGGTTCTAGAATAAAACCTCAGTCATGTTCCCAATCCACAGGGTTCCAGAACCAAGGCTCAGTCAGGTTCCCGGGGCACAGTATTCCACAATCTAAACAGATGTCACATGCCCAGTCCCCAGGGTTCCAGAATCCACCGGTATCATGTTCCCAGGCCACAGGGTTCCAGAATCAATCCTCAGTTATGTTCCCAGGCTACAGGGTTCCAGAATAAAACCTCAGTCATGTTCCCAGTCCACAGGGTTTCAGAACCAAGGCTCAGTCAGGTTCCCGGGGCACAGTATTCCACAATCTAAACAGATGTCATGTTCCCAGGCCACAGTTTTCCAGAATCACGCCTCAGTCATGTTCCCAGGCCACAGGGATCCAGAATCAAACGTCAGTCATGTTGCCAGGCCACAGGTTTCTGCCATCAAACCTCAGTCACGTTCCCGGGCCACAGGGTTCCGGAATCAAGCCTCAGTCATTTTGCCAGGCCAGAGTGTTCCACCATCAAACCTCAGTCATGATCCCAGGCCACATGTTTCCACAATGAAACCTCAGTCATTTTCTCAGGCCAAAGGTTTCCAGAATCAAACCTCAGTCATATTCCCAGGACACATGGTTCCAGAATCAAACCTGAGTCATGTTCGCAGGCCACAGGTTTCAACAATCAAACATCACTCATGTTCCCAGGACACAGGTGTCCAGAATCAAACCTCAGTCATGTACCCAGGGAACAGGCTTCCAGCAACAAACCTTTGTCATATTCCCAGGACACAGGGTTCCAGAATCAAACCTCAGTCTTGTTCCCAGGACAGAAGTTTCCAGAATCAACCCGATATCATGTTTCCTGGCCACAGTCTTCCAGTATCAAACCTCAGTCATGTTGCCAGGCCACAGGGTTCCACCATCAATCCTCACTCATGTTCCCAGGCCACAGGGTTCCAGAATCAAACCGTTCCCATGTTCCCAGGCCACAGGGTTCCAGAATCCACCGATGTCATGTTAAAGGCCACAGGGTTCCAGAATCAAACCGTTCTCACGTTCCCGGGCCACAGGGTTCCAGAATCAAGCCTCAGTCATTTTGCCAGGCCAGAGTGTTCCACCATCAAACCTCAGTCATGATCCCAGGCCACATGTTTCCACAATGAAACCTCAGTCATTTTCCCAGGCCAAAGGTTTCCAAAATCAAACCTCAGTCATGTTCCCAGGACACATGGTTCCAGAATCAAACCTGAGTCATGTTCGCGGGCCACAGGTTTCAACCATCAAACCTCAGTCATGTTCCCAGGACACAGGTGTCCAGAATCAACCCTCAGTCATGTTCCCAGGGCACAGGCTTCCAGAAACAAACCTCAGTCATGTTCCCAGGACACAAGTTTCCAGAATCAACCAGATATCATGCTTCCTGGCCACAGTCTTCCAGAATCAAACCTTAGTCATGTTGCCAAGCCACAGGTTTCCACCATCAAACCTCAGACATGTTCCCAGGCCACAGGGTTCTAGAATCCACCGATGTCATGTTCCCAGGCCACAGGGTTCGAGAATCAATCCTCAGTTATGTTTCCCGGCTACAGGGTTCTAGAATAAAACCTCAGTCATGTTCCCAATCCACAGGGTTCCAGAACCAAGGCTCAGTCAGGTTCCCGGGGCACAGTATTCCACAATCTAAACAGATGTCACATGCCCAGTCCCCAGGGTTCCAGAATCCACCGGTATCATGTTCCCAGGCCACAGGGTTCCAGAATCAATCCTCAGTTATGTTCCCAGGCTACAGGGTTCCAGAATAAAACCTCAGTCATGTTCCCAGTCCACAGGGTTTCAGAACCAAGGCTCAGTCAGGTTCCCGGGGCACAGTATTCCACAATCTAAACAGATGTCATGTTCCCAGGCCACAGTTTTCCAGAATCACGCCTCAGTCATGTTCCCAGGCCACAGGGATCCAGAATCAAACGTCAGTCATGTTGCCAGGCCACAGGTTTCTGCCATCAAACCTCAGTCACGTTCCCGGGCCACAGGGTTCCGGAATCAAGCCTCAGTCATTTTGCCAGGCCAGAGTGTTCCACCACCAAACCTCAGTCATGATCCCAGGCCACATGTTTCCACAATGAAACCTCAGTCATTTTCTCAGGCCAAAGGTTTCCAGAATCAAACCTCAGTCATATTCCCAGGACACATGGTTCCAGAATCACACCTGAGTCATGTTCGCAGGCCACAGGTTTCAACAATCAAACATCACTCATGTTCCCAGGACACAGGTGTCCAGAATCAAACCTCAGTCATGTACCCAGGGAACAGGCTTCCAGCAACAAACCTTTGTCATATTCCCAGGACACAGGGTTCCAGAATCAAACCTCAGTCTTGTTCCCAGGACAGAAGTTTCCAGAATCAACCCGATATCATGTTTCCTGGCCACAGTCTTCCAGTATCAAACCTCAGTCATGTTGCCAGGCCACAGGGTTCCACCATCAATCCTCACTCATGTTCCCAGGCCACAGGGTTCCAGAATCAAACCGTTCCCATGTTCCCAGGCCACAGGGTTCCAGAATCCACCGATGTCATGTTAAAGGCCACAGGGTTCCAGAATCAAACCGTTCTCATGTTCCCGGGCCACAGGGTTCCAGAATCAAGCCTCAGTCATTTTGCCAGGCCAGAGTGTTCCACCATCAAACCTCAGTCATGATCCCAGGCCACATGTTTCCACAATGAAACCTCAGTCATTTTCCCAGGCCAAAGGTTTCCAAAATCAAACCTCAGTCATGTTCCCAGGACACATGGTTCCAGAATCAAACCTGAGTCATGTTCGCGGGCCACAGGTTTCAACCATCAAACCTCAGTCATGTTCCCAGGACACAGGTGTCCAGAATCAAACCTCAGTCATGTTCCCAGGGCACAGGCTTCCAGAAACAAACCTCAGTCATGTTCCCAGGACACAAGTTTCCAGAATCAACCAGATATCATGCTTCCTGGCCACAGTCTTCCAGAATCAAACCTTAGTCATGTTGCCAAGCCACAGGTTTCCACCATCAAACCTCAGACATGTTCCCAGGCCACAGGGTTCTAGAATCCACCGATGTCATGTTCCCAGGCCACAGGGTTCGAGAATCAATCCTCAGTTATGTTTCCCGGCTACAGGGTTCTAGAATAAAACCTCAGTCATGTTCCCAATCCACAGGGTTCCAGAACCAAGGCTCAGTCAGGTTCCCGGGGCACAGTATTCCACAATCTAAACAGATGTCACATGCCCAGTCCCCAGGGTTCCAGAATCCACCGGTATCATGTTCCCAGGCCACAGGGTTCCAGAATCAATCCTCAGTTATGTTCCCAGGCTACAGGGTTCCAGAATAAAACCTCAGTCATGTTCCCAGTCCACAGGGTTTCAGAACCAAGGCTCAGTCAGGTTCCCGGGGCACAGTATTCCACAATCTAAACAGATGTCATGTTCCCAGGCCACAGTTTTCCAGAATCACGCCTCAGTCATGTTCCCAGGCCACAGGGATCCAGAATCAAACGTCAGTCATGTTGCCAGGCCACAGGTTTCTGCCATCAAACCTCAGTCACGTTCCCGGGCCACAGGGTTCCGGAATCAAGCCTCAGTCATTTTGCAAGGCCAGAGTGTTCCACCACCAAACCTCAGTCATGATCCCAGGCCACATGTTTCCACAATGAAACCTCAGTCATTTTCTCAGGCCAAAGGTTTCCAGAATCAAACCTCAGTCATATTCCCAGGACACATGGTTCCAGAATCACACCTGAGTCATGTTCGCAGGCCACAGGTTTCAACAATCAAACATCACTCATGTTCCCAGGACACAGGTGTCCAGAATCAAACCTCAGTCATGTACCCAGGGAACAGGCTTCCAGCAACAAACCTTTGTCATATTCCCAGGACACAGGGTTCCAGAATCAAACCTCAGTCTTGTTCCCAGGACAGAAGTTTCCAGAATCAACCCGATATCATGTTTCCTGGCCACAGTCTTCCAGTATCAAACCTCAGTCATGTTGCCAGGCCACAGGGTTCCACCATCAATCCTCACTCATGTTCCCAGGCCACAGGGTTCCAGAATCAAACCGTTCCCATGTTCCCAGGCCACAGGGTTCCAGAATCCACCGATGTCATGTTAAAGGCCACAGGGTTCCAGAATCAAACCGTTCTCATGTTCCCGGGCCACAGGGTTCCAGAATCAAGCCTCAGTCATTTTGCCAGGCCAGAGTGTTCCACCATCAAACCTCAGTCATGATCCCAGGCCACATGTTTCCACAATGAAACCTCAGTCATTTTCCCAGGCCAAAGGTTTCCAAAATCAAACCTCAGTCATGTTCCCAGGACACATGGTTCCAGAATCAAACCTGAGTCATGTTCGCGGGCCACAGGTTTCAACCATCAAACCTCAGTCATGTTCCCAGGACACAGGTGTCCAGAATCAAACCTCAGTCATGTTCCCAGGGCACAGGCTTCCAGAAACAAACCTCAGTCATGTTCCCAGGACACAAGTTTCCAGAATCAACCAGATATCATGCTTCCTGGCCACAGTCTTCCAGAATCAAACCTTAGTCATGTTGCCAAGCCACAGGTTTCCACCATCAAACCTCAGACATGTTCCCAGGCCACAGGGTTCTAGAATCCACCGATGTCATGTTCCCAGGCCACAGGGTTCGAGAATCAATCCTCAGTTATGTTTCCCGGCTACAGGGTTCTAGAATAAAACCTCAGTCATGTTCCCAATCCACAGGGTTCCAGAACCAAGGCTCAGTCAGGTTCCCGGGGCACAGTATTCCACAATCTAAACAGATGTCACATGCCCAGTCCCCAGGGTTCCAGAATCCACCGGTATCATGTTCCCAGGCCACAGGGTTCCAGAATCAATCCTCAGTTATGTTCCCAGGCTACAGGGTTCCAGAATAAAACCTCAGTCATGTTCCCAGTCCACAGGGTTTCAGAACCAAGGCTCAGTCAGGTTCCCGGGGCACAGTATTCCACAATCTAAACAGATGTCATGTTCCCAGGCCACAGTTTTCCAGAATCACGCCTCAGTCATGTTCCCAGGCCACAGGGATCCAGAATCAAACGTCAGTCATGTTGCCAGGCCACAGGTTTCTGCCATCAAACCTCAGTCACGTTCCCGGGCCACAGGGTTCCGGAATCAAGCCTCAGTCATTTTGCAAGGCCAGAGTGTTCCACCACCAAACCTCAGTCATGATCCCAGGCCACATGTTTCCACAATGAAACCTCAGTCATTTTCTCAGGCCAAAGGTTTCCAGAATCAAACCTCAGTCATATTCCCAGGACACATGGTTCCAGAATCACACCTGAGTCATGTTCGCAGGCCACAGGTTTCAACAATCAAACATCACTCATGTTCCCAGGACACAGGTGTCCAGAATCAAACCTCAGTCATGTACCCAGGGAACAGGCTTCCAGCAACAAACCTTTGTCATATTCCCAGGACACAGGGTTCCAGAATCAAACCTCAGTCTTGTTCCCAGGACAGAAGTTTCCAGAATCAACCCGATATCATGTTTCCTGGCCACAGTCTTCCAGTATCAAACCTCAGTCATGTTGCCAGGCCACAGGGTTCCACCATCAATCCTCACTCATGTTCCCAGGCCACAGGGTTCCAGAATCAAACCGTTCCCATGTTCCCAGGCCACAGGGTTCCAGAATCCACCGATGTCATGTTAAAGGCCACAGGGTTCCAGAATCAAACCGTTCTCATGTTCCCGGGCCACAGGGTTCCAGAATCAAGCCTCAGTCATTTTGCCAGGCCAGAGTGTTCCACCATCAAACCTCAATCATGATCCCAGGCCACATGTTTCCACAATGAAACCTCAGTCATTTTCCCAGGCCAAAGGTTTCCAAAATCAAACCTCAGTCATGTTCCCAGGACACATGGTTCCAGAATCAAACCTGAGTCATGTTCGCGGGCCACAGGTTTCAACCATCAAACCTCAGTCATGTTCCCAGGACACAGGTGTCCAGAATCAAACCTCAGTCATGTTCCCAGGGCACAGGCTTCCAGAAACAAACCTCAGTCATGTTCCCAGGACACAAGTTTCCAGAATCAACCAGATATCATGCTTCCTGGCCACAGTCTTCCAGAATCAAACCTTAGTCATGTTGCCAAGCCACAGGTTTCCACCATCAAACCTCAGACATGTTCCCAGGCCACAGGGTTCTAGAATCCACCGATGTCATGTTCCCAGGCCACAGGGTTCGAGAATCAATCCTCAGTTATGTTTCCCGGCTACAGGGTTCTAGAATAAAACCTCAGTCATGTTCCCAATCCACAGGGTTCCAGAACCAAGGCTCAGTCAGGTTCCCGGGGCACAGTATTCCACAATCTAAACAGATGTCACATGCCCAGTCCCCAGGGTTCCAGAATCCACCGGTATCATGTTCCCAGGCCACAGGGTTCCAGAATCAATCCTCAGTTATGTTCCCAGGCTACAGGGTTCCAGAATAAAACCTCAGTCATGTTCCCAGTCCACAGGGTTTCAGAACCAAGGCTCAGTCAGGTTCCCGGGGCACAGTATTCCACAATCTAAACAGATGTCATGTTCCCAGGCCACAGTTTTCCAGAATCACGCCTCAGTCATGTTCCCAGGCCACAGGGATCCAGAATCAAACGTCAGTCATGTTGCCAGGCCACAGGTTTCTGCCATCAAACCTCAGTCACGTTCCCGGGCCACAGGGTTCCTGAATCAAGCCTCAGTCATTTTGCCAGGCCAGAGTGTTCCACCACCAAACCTCAGTCATGATCCCAGGCCACATGTTTCCACAATGAAACCTCAGTCATTTTCTCAGGCCAAAGGTTTCCAGAATCAAACCTCAGTCATATTCCCAGGACACATGGTTCCAGAATCACACCTGAGTCATGTTCGCAGGCCACAGGTTTCAACAATCAAACATCACTCATGTTCCCAGGACACAGGTGTCCAGAATCAAACCTCAGTCATGTACCCAGGGAACAGGCTTCCAGCAACAAACCTTTGTCATATTCCCAGGACACAGGGTTCCAGAATCAAACCTCAGTCTTGTTCCCAGGACAGAAGTTTCCAGAATCAACCCGATATCATGTTTCCTGGCCACAGTCTTCCAGTATCAAACCTCAGTCATGTTGCCAGGCCACAGGGTTCCACCATCAATCCTCACTCATGTTCCCAGGCCACAGGGTTCCAGAATCAAACCGTTCCCATGTTCCCAGGCCACAGGGTTCCAGAATCCACCGATGTCATGTTAAAGGCCACAGGGTTCCAGAATCAAACCGTTCTCATGTTCCCGGGCCACAGGGTTCCAGAATCAAGCCTCAGTCATTTTGCCAGGCCAGAGTGTTCCACCATCAAACCTCAGTCATGATCCCAGGCCACATGTTTCCACAATGAAACCTCAGTCATTTTCCCAGGCCAAAGGTTTCCAAAATCAAACCTCAGTCATGTTCCCAGGACACATGGTTCCAGAATCAAACCTGAGTCATGTTCGCGGGCCACAGGTTTCAACCATCAAACCTCAGTCATGTTCCCAGGACACAGGTGTCCAGAATCAAACCTCAGTCATGTTCCCAGGGCACAGGCTTCCAGAAACAAACCTCAGTCATGTTCCCAGGACACAAGTTTCCAGAATCAACCAGATATCATGCTTCCTGGCCACAGTCTTCCAGAATCAAACCTTAGTCATGTTGCCAAGCCACAGGTTTCCACCATCAAACCTCAGACATGTTCCCAGGCCACAGGGTTCTAGAATCCACCGATGTCATGTTCCCAGGCCACAGGGTTCGAGAATCAATCCTCAGTTATGTTTCCCGGCTACAGGGTTCTAGAATAAAACCTCAGTCATGTTCCCAATCCACAGGGTTCCAGAACCAAGGCTCAGTCAGGTTCCCGGGGCACAGTATTCCACAATCTAAACAGATGTCACATGCCCAGTCCCCAGGGTTCCAGAATCCACCGGTATCATGTTCCCAGGCCACAGGGTTCCAGAATCAATCCTCAGTTATGTTCCCAGGCTACAGGGTTCCAGAATAAAACCTCAGTCATGTTCCCAGTCCACAGGGTTTCAGAACCAAGGCTCAGTCAGGTTCCCGGGGCACAGTATTCCACAATCTAAACAGATGTCATGTTCCCAGGCCACAGTTTTCCAGAATCACGCCTCAGTCATGTTCCCAGGCCACAGGGATCCAGAATCAAACGTCAGTCATGTTGCCAGGCCACAGGTTTCTGCCATCAAACCTCAGTCACGTTCCCGGGCCACAGGGTTCCGGAATCAAGCCTCAGTCATTTTGCCAGGCCAGAGTGTTCCACCACCAAACCTCAGTCATGATCCCAGGCCACATGTTTCCACAATGAAACCTCAGTCATTTTCTCAGGCCAAAGGTTTCCAGAATCAAACCTCAGTCATATTCCCAGGACACATGGTTCCAGAATCACACCTGAGTCATGTTCGCAGGCCACAGGTTTCAACAATCAAACATCACTCATGTTCCCAGGACACAGGTGTCCAGAATCAAACCTCAGTCATGTACCCAGGGAACAGGCTTCCAGCAACAAACCTTTGTCATATTCCCAGGACACAGGGTTCCAGAATCAAACCTCAGTCTTGTTCCCAGGACAGAAGTTTCCAGAATCAACCCGATATCATGTTTCCTGGCCACAGTCTTCCAGTATCAAACCTCAGTCATGTTGCCAGGCCACAGGGTTCCACCATCAATCCTCACTCATGTTCCCAGGCCACAGGGTTCCAGAATCAAACCGTTCCCATGTTCCCAGGCCACAGGGTTCCAGAATCCACCGATGTCATGTTAAAGGCCACAGGGTTCCAGAATCAAACCGTTCTCATGTTCCCGGGCCACAGGGTTCCAGAATCAAGCCTCAGTCATTTTGCCAGGCCAGAGTGTTCCACCATCAAACCTCAGTCATGATCCCAGGCCACATGTTTCCACAATGAAACCTCAGTCATTTTCCCAGGCCAAAGGTTTCCAAAATCAAACCTCAGTCATGTTCCCAGGACACATGGTTCCAGAATCAAACCTGAGTCATATTCGCGGGCCACAGGTTTCAACCATCAAACCTCAGTCATGTTCCCAGGACACAGGTGTCCAGAATCAAACCT
Organism: Balaenoptera physalus; assembly: GCF_965194825.1. Taxonomy (NCBI): domain Eukaryota; kingdom Metazoa; phylum Chordata; class Mammalia; order Artiodactyla; family Balaenopteridae; genus Balaenoptera; species Balaenoptera physalus. The sequence goes on from NW_028124636.1 coordinate 18,898, forward strand.
CAGTCATGTTCCCAGGGCACAGGCTTCCAGAAACAAACCTCAGTCATGTTCCCAGGACACAAGTTTCCAGAATCAACCAGATATCATGCTTCCTGGCCACAGTCTTCCAGAATCAAACCTTAGTCATGTTGCCAAGCCACAGGTTTCCACCATCAAACCTCAGACATGTTCCCAGGCCACAGGGTTCTAGAATCCACCGATGTCATGTTCCCAGGCCACAGGGTTCGAGAATCAATCCTCAGTTATGTTTCCCGGCTACAGGGTTCTAGAATAAAACCTCAGTCATGTTCCCAATCCACAGGGTTCCAGAACCAAGGCTCAGTCAGGTTCCCGGGGCACAGTATTCCACAATCTAAACAGATGTCACATGCCCAGTCCCCAGGGTTCCAGAATCCACCGGTATCATGTTCCCAGGCCACAGGGTTCCAGAATCAATCCTCAGTTATGTTCCCAGGCTACAGGGTTCCAGAATAAAACCTCAGTCATGTTCCCAGTCCACAGGGTTTCAGAACCAAGGCTCAGTCAGGTTCCCGGGGCACAGTATTCCACAATCTAAACAGATGTCATGTTCCCAGGCCACAGTTTTCCAGAATCACGCCTCAGTCATGTTCCCAGGCCACAGGGATCCAGAATCAAACGTCAGTCATGTTGCCAGGCCACAGGTTTCTGCCATCAAACCTCAGTCACGTTCCCGGGCCACAGGGTTCCGGAATCAAGCCTCAGTCATTTTGCCAGGCCAGAGTGTTCCACCACCAAACCTCAGTCATGATCCCAGGCCACATGTTTCCACAATGAAACCTCAGTCATTTTCTCAGGCCAAAGGTTTCCAGAATCAAACCTCAGTCATATTCCCAGGACACATGGTTCCAGAATCACACCTGAGTCATGTTCGCAGGCCACAGGTTTCAACAATCAAACATCACTCATGTTCCCAGGACACAGGTGTCCAGAATCAAACCTCAGTCATGTACCCAGGGAACAGGCTTCCAGCAACAAACCTTTGTCATATTCCCAGGACACAGGGTTCCAGAATCAAACCTCAGTCTTGTTCCCAGGACAGAAGTTTCCAGAATCAACCCGATATCATGTTTCCTGGCCACAGTCTTCCAGTATCAAACCTCAGTCATGTTGCCAGGCCACAGGGTTCCACCATCAATCCTCACTCATGTTCCCAGGCCACAGGGTTCCAGAATCAAACCGTTCTCATGTTCCCAGGCCACAGGGTTCCAGAATCCACCGATGTCATGTTAAAGGCCACAGGGTTCCAGAATCAAACCGTTCTCATGTTCCCGGGCCACAGGGTTCCAGAATCAAGCCTCAGTCATTTTGCCAGGCCAGAGTGTTCCACCATCAAACCTCAGTCATGATCCCAGGCCACATGTTTCCACAATGAAACCTCAGTCATTTTCCCAGGCCAAAGGTTTCCAAAATCAAACCTCAGTCATGTTCCCAGGACACATGGTTCCAGAATCAAACCTGAGTCATATTCGCGGGCCACAGGTTTCAACCATCAAACCTCAGTCATGTTCCCAGGACACAGGTGTCCAGAATCAAACCTCAGTCATGTTCCCAGGGCACAGGCTTCCAGAAACAAACCTCAGTCATGTTCCCAGGACACAAGTTTCCAGAATCAACCAGATATCATGCTTCCTGGCCACAGTCTTCCAGAATCAAACCTTAGTCATGTTGCCAAGCCACAGGTTTCCACCATCAAACCTCAGACATGTTCCCAGGCCACAGGGTTCTAGAATCCACCGATGTCATGTTCCCAGGCCACAGGGTTCGAGAATCAATCCTCAGTTATGTTTCCCGGCTACAGGGTTCTAGAATAAAACCTCAGTCATGTTCCCAATCCACAGGGTTCCAGAACCAAGGCTCAGTCAGGTTCCCGGGGCACAGTATTCCACAATCTAAACAGATGTCACATGCCCAGTCCCCAGGGTTCCAGAATCCACCGGTATCATGTTCCCAGGCCACAGGGTTCCAGAATCAATCCTCAGTTATGTTCCCAGGCTACAGGGTTCCAGAATAAAACCTCAGTCATGTTCCCAGTCCACAGGGTTTCAGAACCAAGGCTCAGTCAGGTTCCCGGGGCACAGTATTCCACAATCTAAACAGATGTCATGTTCCCAGGCCACAGTTTTCCAGAATCACGCCTCAGTCATGTTCCCAGGCCACAGGGATCCAGAATCAAACGTCAGTCATGTTGCCAGGCCACAGGTTTCTGCCATCAAACCTCAGTCACGTTCCCGGGCCACAGGGTTCCGGAATCAAGCCTCAGTCATTTTGCCAGGCCAGAGTGTTCCACCACCAAACCTCAGTCATGATCCCAGGCCACATGTTTCCACAATGAAACCTCAGTCATTTTCTCAGGCCAAAGGTTTCCAGAATCAAACCTCAGTCATATTCCCAGGACACATGGTTCCAGAATCACACCTGAGTCATGTTCGCAGGCCACAGGTTTCAACAATCAAACATCACTCATGTTCCCAGGACACAGGTGTCCAGAATCAAACCTCAGTCATGTACCCAGGGAACAGGCTTCCAGCAACAAACCTTTGTCATATTCCCAGGACACAGGGTTCCAGAATCAAACCTCAGTCTTGTTCCCAGGACAGAAGTTTCCAGAATCAACCCGATATCATGTTTCCTGGCCACAGTCTTCCAGTATCAAACCTCAGTCATGTTGCCAGGCCACAGGGTTCCACCATCAATCCTCACTCATGTTCCCAGGCCACAGGGTTCCAGAATCAAACCGTTCCCATGTTCCCAGGCCACAGGGTTCCAGAATCCACCGATGTCATGTTAAAGGCCACAGGGTTCCAGAATCAAACCGTTCTCATGTTCCCGGGCCACAGGGTTCCAGAATCAAGCCTCAGTCATTTTGCCAGGCCAGAGTGTTCCACCATCAAACCTCAATCATGATCCCAGGCCACATGTTTCCACAATGAAACCTCAGTCATTTTCCCAGGCCAAAGGTTTCCAAAATCAAACCTCAGTCATGTTCCCAGGACACATGGTTCCAGAATCAAACCTGAGTCATGTTCGCAGGCCACAGGTTTCAACCATCAAACCTCAGTCATGTTCCCAGGACACAGGTGTCCAGAATCAAACCTCAGTCATGTTCCCAGGGCACAGGCTTCCAGAAACAAACCTCAGTCATGTTCCCAGGACACAAGTTTCCAGAATCAACCAGATATCATGCTTCCTGGCCACAGTCTTCCAGAATCAAACCTTAGTCATGTTGCCAAGCCACAGGTTTCCACCATCAAACCTCAGACATGTTCCCAGGGCACAGGGTTCTAGAATCCACCGATGTCATGTTCCCAGGCCACAGGGTTCGAGAATCAATCCTCAGTTATGTTTCCAGGCTACAGGGTTCTAGAATAAAACCTCAGTCATGTTCCCAATCCACAGGGTTCCAGAACCAAGGCTCAGTCAGGTTCCCGGGGCACAGTATTCCACAATCTAAACAGATGTCACATGCCCAGTCCCCAGGGTTCCAGAATCCACCGGTATCATGTTCCCAGGCCACAGGGTTCCAGAATCAATCCTCAGTTATGTTCCCAGGCTACAGGGTTCCAGAATAAAACCTCAGTCATGTTCCCAGTCCACAGGGTTTCAGAACCAAGGCTCAGTCAGGTTCCCGGGGCACAGTATTCCACAATCTAAACAGATGTCATGTTCCCAGGCCACAGTTTTCCAGAATCACGCCTCAGTCATGTTCCCAGGCCACAGGGATCCAGAATCAAACGTCAGTCATGTTGCCAGGCCACAGGTTTCTGCCATCAAACCTCAGTCACGTTCCCGGGCCACAGGGTTCCGGAATCAAGCCTCAGTCATTTTGCCAGGCCAGAGTGTTCCACCACCAAACCTCAGTCATGATCCCAGGCCACATGTTTCCACAATGAAACCTCAGTCATTTTCTCAGGCCAAAGGTTTCCAGAATCAAACCTCAGTCATATTCCCAGGACACATGGTTCCAGAATCAAACCTGAGTCATGTTCGCAGGCCACAGGTTTCAACAATCAAACATCACTCATGTTCCCAGGACACAGGTGTCCAGAATCAAACCTCAGTCATGTACCCAGGGAACAGGCTTCCAGCAACAAACCTTTGTCATATTCCCAGGACACAGGGTTCCAGAATCAAACCTCAGTCTTGTTCCCAGGACAGAAGTTTCCAGAATCAACCCGATATCATGTTTCCTGGCCACAGTCTTCCAGTATCAAACCTCAGTCATGTTGCCAGGTCACAGGGTTCCACCATCAATCCTCACTCATGTTCCCAGGCCACAGGGTTCCAGAATCAAACCGTTCCCATGTTCCCAGGCCACAGGGTTCCAGAATCCACCGATGTCATGTTAAAGGCCACAGGGTTCCAGAATCAAACCGTTCTCATGTTCCCGGGCCACAGGGTTCCAGAATCAAGCCTCAGTCATTTTGCCAGGCCAGAGTGTTCCATCATCAAACCTCAGTCATGATCCCAGGCCACATGTTTCCACAATGAAACCTCAGTCATTTTCCCAGGCCAAAGGTTTCCAAAATCAAACCTCAGTCATGTTCCCAGGACACATGGTTCCAGAATCAAACCTGAGTCATGTTCGCGGGCCACAGGTTTCAACCATCAAACCTCAGTCATGTTCCCAGGACACAGGTGTCCAGAATCAAACCTCAGTCATGTTCCCAGGGCACAGGCTTCCAGAAACAAACCTCAGTCATGTTCCCAGGACACAAGTTTCCAGAATCAACCAGATATCATGCTTCCTGGCCACAGTCTTCCAGAATCAAACCTTAGTCATGTTGCCAAGCCACAGGTTTCCACCATCAAACCTCAGACATGTTCCCAGGCCACAGGGTTCTAGAATCCACCGATGTCATGTTCCCAGGCCACAGGGTTCGAGAATCAATCCTCAGTTATGTTTCCAGGCTACAGGGTTCTAGAATAAAACCTCAGTCATGTTCCCAATCCACAGGGTTCCAGAACCAAGGCTCAGTCAGGTTCCCGGGGCACAGTATTCCACAATCTAAACAGATGTCACATGCCCAGTCCCCAGGGTTCCAGAATCCACCGGTATCATGTTCCCAGGCCACAGGGTTCCAGAATCAATCCTCAGTTATGTTCCCAGGCTACAGGGTTCCAGAATAAAACCTCAGTCATGTTCCCAGTCCACAGGGTTTCAGAACCAAGGCTCAGTCAGGTTCCCGGGGCACAGTATTCCACAATCTAAACAGATGTCATGTTCCCAGGCCACAGTTTTCCAGAATCACGCCTCAGTCATGTTCCCAGGCCACAGGGATCCAGAATCAAACGTCAGTCATGTTGCCAGGCCACAGGTTTCTGCCATCAAACCTCAGTCACGTTCCCGGGCCACAGGGTTCCGGAATCAAGCCTCAGTCATTTTGCCAGGCCAGAGTGTTCCACCACCAAACCTCAGTCATGATCCCAGGCCACATGTTTCCACAATGAAACCTCAGTCATTTTCTCAGGCCAAAGGTTTCCAGAATCAAACCTCAGTCATATTCCCAGGACACATGGTTCCAGAATCAAACCTGAGTCATGTTCGCAGGCCACAGGTTTCAACAATCAAACATCACTCATGTTCCCAGGACACAGGTGTCCAGAATCAAACCTCAGTCATGTACCCAGGGAACAGGCTTCCAGCAACAAACCTTTGTCATATTCCCAGGACACAGGGTTCCAGAATCAAACCTCAGTCTTGTTCCCAGGACAGAAGTTTCCAGAATCAACCCGATATCATGTTTCCTGGCCACAGTCTTCCAGTATCAAACCTCAGTCATGTTGCCAGGCCACAGGGTTCCACCATCAATCCTCACTCATGTTCCCAGGCCACAGGGTTCCAGAATCAAACCGTTCCCATGTTCCCAGGCCACAGGGTTCCAGAATCCACCGATGTCATGTTAAAGGCCACAGGGTTCCAGAATCAAACCGTTCTCATGTTCCCGGGCCACAGGGTTCCAGAATCAAGCCTCAGTCATTTTGCCAGGCCAGAGTGTTCCACCATCAAACCTCAGTCATGATCCCAGGCCACATGTTTCCACAATGAAACCTCAGTCATTTTCCCAGGCCAAAGGTTTCCAAAATCAAACCTCAGTCATGTTCCCAGGACACATGGTTCCAGAATCAAACCTGAGTCATGTTCGCGGGCCACAGGTTTCAACCATCAAACCTCAGTCATGTTCCCAGGACACAGGTGTCCAGAATCAAACCTCAGTCATGTTCCCAGGGCACAGGCTTCCAGAAACAAACCTCAGTCATGTTCCCAGGACACAAGTTTCCAGAATCAACCAGATATCATGCTTCCTGGCCACAGTCTTCCAGAATCAAACCTTAGTCATGTTGCCAAGCCACAGGTTTCCACCATCAAACCTCAGACATGTTCCCAGGCCACAGGGTTCTAGAATCCACCGATGTCATGTTCCCAGGCCACAGGGTTCGAGAATCAATCCTCAGTTATGTTTCCCGGCTACAGGGTTCTAGAATAAAACCTCAGTCATGTTCCCAATCCACAGGGTTCCAGAACCAAGGCTCAGTCAGGTTCCCGGGGCACAGTATTCCACAATCTAAACAGATGTCACATGCCCAGTCCCCAGGGTTCCAGAATCCACCGGTATCATGTTCCCAGGCCACAGGGTTCCAGAATCAATCCTCAGTTATGTTCCCAGGCTACAGGGTTCCAGAATAAAACCTCAGTCATGTTCCCAGTCCACAGGGTTTCAGAACCAAGGCTCAGTCAGGTTCCCGGGGCACAGTATTCCACAATCTAAACAGATGTCATGTTCCCAGGCCACAGTTTTCCAGAATCACGCCTCAGTCATGTTCCCAGGCCACAGGGATCCAGAATCAAACGTCAGTCATGTTGCCAGGCCACAGGTTTCTGCCATCAAACCTCAGTCACGTTCCCGGGCCACAGGGTTCCGGAATCAAGCCTCAGTCATTTTGCAAGGCCAGAGTGTTCCACCACCAAACCTCAGTCATGATCCCAGGCCACATGTTTCCACAATGAAACCTCAGTCATTTTCTCAGGCCAAAGGTTTCCAGAATCAAACCTCAGTCATATTCCCAGGACACATGGTTCCAGAATCACACCTGAGTCATGTTCGCAGGCCACAGGTTTCAACAATCAAACATCACTCATGTTCCCAGGACACAGGTGTCCAGAATCAAACCTCAGTCATGTACCCAGGGAACAGGCTTCCAGCAACAAACCTTTGTCATATTCCCAGGACACAGGGTTCCAGAATCAAACCTCAGTCTTGTTCCCAGGACAGAAGTTTCCAGAATCAACCCGATATCATGTTTCCTGGCCACAGTCTTCCAGTATCAAACCTCAGTCATGTTGCCAGGCCACAGGGTTCCACCATCAATCCTCACTCATGTTCCCAGGCCACAGGGTTCCAGAATCAAACCGTTCCCATGTTCCCAGGCCACAGGGTTCCAGAATCCACCGATGTCATGTTAAAGGCCACAGGGTTCCAGAATCAAACCGTTCTCATGTTCCCGGGCCACAGGGTTCCAGAATCAAGCCTCAGTCATTTTGCCAGGCCAGAGTGTTCCACCATCAAACCTCAGTCATGATCCCAGGCCACATGTTTCCACAATGAAACCTCAGTCATTTTCCCAGGCCAAAGGTTTCCAAAATCAAACCTCAGTCATGTTCCCAGGACACATGGTTCCAGAATCAAACCTGAGTCATGTTCGCGGGCCACAGGTTTCAACCATCAAACCTCAGTCATGTTCCCAGGACACAGGTGTCCAGAATCAAACCTCAGTCATGTTCCCAGGGCACAGGCTTCCAGAAACAAACCTCAGTCATGTTCCCAGGACACAAGTTTCCAGAATCAACCAGATATCATGCTTCCTGGCCACAGTCTTCCAGAATCAAACCTTAGTCATGTTGCCAAGCCACAGGTTTCCACCATCAAACCTCAGACATGTTCCCAGGCCACAGGGTTCTAGAATCCACCGATGTCATGTTCCCAGGCCACAGGGTTCGAGAATCAATCCTCAGTTATGTTTCCCGGCTACAGGGTTCTAGAATAAAACCTCAGTCATGTTCCCAATCCACAGGGTTCCAGAACCAAGGCTCAGTCAGGTTCCCGGGGCACAGTATTCCACAATCTAAACAGATGTCACATGCCCAGTCCCCAGGGTTCCAGAATCCACCGGTATCATGTTCCCAGGCCACAGGGTTCCAGAATCAATCCTCAGTTATGTTCCCAGGCTACAGGGTTCCAGAATAAAACCTCAGTCATGTTCCCAGTCCACAGGGTTTCAGAACCAAGGCTCAGTCAGGTTCCCGGGGCACAGTATTCCACAATCTAAACAGATGTCATGTTCCCAGGCCACAGTTTTCCAGAATCACGCCTCAGTCATGTTCTCAGGCCACAGGGATCCAGAATCAAACGTCAGTCATGTTGCCAGGCCACAGGTTTCTGCCATCAAACCTCAGTCACGTTCCCGGGCCACAGGGTTCCGGAATCAAGCCTCAGTCATTTTGCAAGGCCAGAGTGTTCCACCACCAAACCTCAGTCATGATCCCAGGCCACATGTTTCCACAATGAAACCTCAGTCATTTTCTCAGGCCAAAGGTTTCCGAATCAAACCTCAGTCATATTCCCAGGACACATGTTTCCAGAATCAAACCTGAGTCATGTTCGCAGGCCACAGGTTTCAACAATCAAACATCACTCATGTTCCCAGGACACAGGTGTCCAGAATCAAACCTCAGTCATGTACCCAGGGAACAGGCTTCCAGCAACAAACCTTTGTCATATTCCCAGGACACAGGGTTCCAGAATCAAACCTCAGTCTTGTTCCCAGGACAGAAGTTTCCAGAATCAACCCGATATCATGTTTCCTGGCCACAGTCTTCCAGTATCAAACCTCAGTCATGTTGCCAGGCCACAGGGTTCCACCATCAATCCTCACTCATGTTCCCAGGCCACAGGGTTCCAGAATCAAACCGTTCCCATGTTCCCAGGCCACAGGGTTCCAGAATCCACCGATGTCATGTTAAAGGCCACAGGGTTCCAGAATCAAACCGTTCTCATGTTCCCGGGCCACAGGGTTCCAGAATCAAGCCTCAGTCATTTTGCCAGGCCAGAGTGTTCCACCATCAAACCTCAGTCATGATCCCAGGCCACATGTTTCCACAATGAAACCTCAGTCATTTTCCCAGGCCAAAGGTTTCCAAAATCAAACCTCAGTCATGTTCCCAGGACACATGGTTCCAGAATCAAACCTGAGTCATGTTCGCGGGCCACAGGTTTCAACCATCAAACCTCAGTCATGTTCCCAGGACACAGGTGTCCAGAATCAAACCTCAGTCATGTTCCCAGGGCACAGGCTTCCAGAAACAAACCTCAGTCATGTTCCCAGGACACAAGTTTCCAGAATCAACCAGATATCATGCTTCCTGGCCACAGTCTTCCAGAATCAAACCTTAGTCATGTTGCCAAGCCACAGGTTTCCACCATCAAACCTCAGACATGTTCCCAGGCCACAGGGTTCTAGAATCCACCGATGTCATGTTCCCAGGCCACAGGGTTCGAGAATCAATCCTCAGTTATGTTTCCCGGCTACAGGGTTCTAGAATAAAACCTCAGTCATGTTCCCAATCCACAGGGTTCCAGAACCAAGGCTCAGTCAGGTTCCCGGGGCACAGTATTCCACAATCTAAACAGATGTCACATGCCCAGTCCCCAGGGTTCCAGAATCCACCGGTATCATGTTCCCAGGCCACAGGGTTCCAGAATCAATCCTCAGTTATGTTCCCAGGCTACAGGGTTCCAGAATAAAACCTCAGTCATGTTCCCAGTCCACAGGGTTTCAGAACCAAGGCTCAGTCAGGTTCCCGGGGCACAGTATTCCACAATCTAAACAGATGTCATGTTCCCAGGCCACAGTTTTCCAGAATCACGCCTCAGTCATGTTCCCAGGCCACAGGGATCCAGAATCAAACGTCAGTCATGTTGCCAGGCCACAGGTTTCTGCCATCAAACCTCAGTCACGTTCCCGGGCCACAGGGTTCCGGAATCAAGCCTCAGTCATTTTGCCAGGCCAGAGTGTTCCACCACCAAACCTCAGTCATGATCCCAGGCCACATGTTTCCACAATGAAACCTCAGTCATTTTCTCAGGCCAAAGGTTTCCAGAATCAAACCTCAGTCATATTCCCAGGACACATGGTTCCAGAATCACACCTGAGTCATGTTCGCAGGCCACAGGTTTCAACAATCAAACATCACTCATGTTCCCAGGACACAGGTGTCCAGAATCAAACCTCAGTCATGTACCCAGGGAACAGGCTTCCAGCAACAAACCTTTGTCATATTCCCAGGACACAGGGTTCCAGAATCAAACCTCAGTCTTGTTCCCAGGACAGAAGTTTCCAGAATCAACCCGATATCATGTTTCCTGGCCACAGTCTTCCAGTATCAAACCTCAGTCATGTTGCCAGGCCACAGGGTTCCACCATCAATCCTCACTCATGTTCCCAGGCCACAGGGTTCCAGAATCAAACCGTTCCCATGTTCCCAGGCCACAGGGTTCCAGAATCCACCGATGTCATGTTAAAGGCCACAGGGTTCCAGAATCAAACCGTTCTCATGTTCCCGGGCCACAGGGTTCCAGAATCAAGCCTCAGTCATTTTGCCAGGCCAGAGTGTTCCACCATCAAACCTCAATCATGATCCCAGGCCACATGTTTCCACAATGAAACCTCAGTCATTTTCCCAGGCCAAAGGTTTCCAAAATCAAACCTCAGTCATGTTCCCAGGACACATGGTTCCAGAATCAAACCTGAGTCATGTTCGCAGGCCACAGGTTTCAACCATCAAACCTCAGTCATGTTCCCAGGACACAGGTGTCCAGAATCAAACCTCAGTCATGTTCCCAGGGCACAGGCTTCCAGAAACAAACCTCAGTCATGTTCCCAGGACACAAGTTTCCAGAATCAACCAGATATCATGCTTCCTGGCCACAGTCTTCCAGAATCAAACCTTAGTCATGTTGCCAAGCCACAGGTTTCCACCATCAAACCTCAGACATGTTCCCAGGGCACAGGGTTCTAGAATCCACCGATGTCATGTTCCCAGGCCACAGGGTTCGAGAATCAATCCTCAGTTATGTTTCCAGGCTACAGGGTTCTAGAATAAAACCTCAGTCATGTTCCCAATCCACAGGGTTCCAGAACCAAGGCTCAGTCAGGTTCCCGGGGCACAGTATTCCACAATCTAAACAGATGTCACATGCCCAGTCCCCAGGGTTCCAGAATCCACCGGTATCATGTTCCCAGGCCACAGGGTTCCAGAATCAATCCTCAGTTATGTTCCCAGGCTACAGGGTTCCAGAATAAAACCTCAGTCATGTTCCCAGTCCACAGGGTTTCAGAACCAAGGCTCAGTCAGGTTCCCGGGGCACAGTATTCCACAATCTAAACAGATGTCATGTTCCCAGGCCACAGTTTTCCAGAATCACGCCTCAGTCATGTTCCCAGGCCACAGGGATCCAGAATCAAACGTCAGTCATGTTGCCAGGCCACAGGTTTCTGCCATCAAACCTCAGTCACGTTCCCGGGCCACAGGGTTCCTGAATCAAGCCTCAGTCATTTGGCCAGGCCAGAGTGTTCCACCATCAAACCTCAGTCATGATCCCAGGCCACATGTTTTCACAATGAAACCTCAGTCATTTTCCCAGGCCAAAGGTTTCCAGAATCAAACCTCAGTCATATTCCCAGGACACATGGTTCCAGAATCAAACCTCAGTCATGTTTGCAGGCCACAGGTTTCAGCAATCAAACCTCAGTCATGTTCCCAGGACACAGGTGTGCAGAATCAAACCTCAGTCCTGTTCCCAGGGAACAGGCTTCCAGAACCAAACCTCAGTCATGTTCCCAGGCCACAGGGTTCCAGGATCCAACCGATGTCATTTTCTCAGGCCACAGGGTTCCAGAAGCAAACGTCAGTCTTGTTCCCAGATCACAGGGTTCCAGAATCAACCCGATATCATATTCCCTGGCCACAGTCTTCCAGAATCAAACCTCAGTCATGTTGCCAGGCCACAGGTTTCCACCATCAAACCTCAGACATGTTCCCAGGCCACAGGGTTCCAGAATCAAACCGTTCTCTTGTTCCCAGGACACAGGGTTCCAGAATACACCGATGTCATGTTCCCAGGCCACAGGGTTCCAGAATCAATCCTCAGTTATGTTCCAGGCTACAGGGTTCCAGAATAAAACCTCAGTCATGTTGCCAGTCCACAGCGTTCCAGAACGAAGGCTCAGTCAGGATCCCAGGGCACATTATTCCACAATCTAAACAGATGTCATGTTCCCAGGCCACCGGTATCAACAATCAAACCTCAGACGTTTTCCCAGGCCACAGGGTTAAAGAATCAAACCGTTCTCATGTTTCCAGGCCACAGGGTTCCAGAATCTACCGATGTCATGTTCCCAGGCCACAGGATTCCACAATCTAACATCAGTCATGTTTCCAGGACAATGGTTTCCAGAATCAAACCTCAGTCATATTCCTAGGCCACCGGGTTCCTGAATGCAACCGATGTCATGTTCTCAGGGCACAGGGCTCCACAAACAAACCTCAGTCATGTTCCCAGGCCACAGTGTTCCTGAATGCAACCGATGTCATGTTCCCAGGCTACAGGGTTCCACAATCAAACCTCAGTCATGGTGCCAGTAAACAGGTTTCTGCCATCAAAACTCAGTCAAGTTCCCAGGCCACAGGGTTCCAGAATCAAGCCTTAGTCATGTTGCCAGGCAAGAGAGTTCTGCCATCAAACCTCAGTCATGATCCCAGGCCACATGTTTCCACAATGAAACTTAGGTTATTTTCCCAGGCCACAGGTTTCCAGAATCAAACCTCAGTCATATTCCCAGGACACATGGTTCCAGAATCAAAACCTCAGTCTAGTTCGCAGGCAACAGGTTTCAAAAATCAAACCTCAGTCATGTTCCCAGGACACAGGTGTGCAGAATCAAACCTCAGTCATGTTCCCAGGGAACAGGCTTCCAGAAACAAACCTCAGTCATGTTCCCAGGCCACAGGGTTCCAGAATCCAACCGATGTCATTTTCTCAGGCCACAGGGTTCCAGAAGCAAACGTCAGTCTTGTTCCCAGATCACAGGGTTCCAGAATCAAACCGTTCTCATGTTCCCAGGACATAGCGTTCCAGAATACAACGATGTCATGTTACCAGGCCACAGGGTTACAGAATCAATCCTCAGTTATGTTCCAGGCTACAGAGTTCCAGAATAAAACCTCCGTCATGTTCCCAGTCCACAGCGTTCCAGAACCAAGGCTCAGTCAGGTTCCCAGGGCATAGTATTCCACAATCTAAACAGATGTCATGTTCCCAGGCCACAGGTTTCAACAATCAAACCTCAGAATTTTTCCCAGGCCACAGGTGTCCAGAATCAAACCTCAATCATGGTCCCAGGGAACAAGCTTCCAGAAAAAAATCCCTGTCATGTTCCCAGGCAACAGGGTTCCAGAATCCAACCGATGTCATGTTCCCAGCCCACAGGGCTCCACAATCAAACCTCAGTCATGTTCCCAGGCCCCAGGCTTCCAGAATCCAACAGATGTCATGTTCACAGGCCACAGGTTTCCAGATTCAATCCACAGTTATGTTCAAAGGCCAGAGGTTTCCACAATCAAACCTCAGTCATATTCCCAGGCCACAGGGTTCCAGAATCCAAACGATGTCATGTTCCCAAGCCACAGGGTTCCACAATCAAACCTCAGTCATGTTGCCAGTCCACAGGCTTCTGCCATCAAACCTCAGTCAAGTTCCCAGGCCAAAGGGTTCCAGAATCAAGCCTCAGTCATTTTGCCAGGCCAGAGTGTTCCACCATCAAACCTCAGTCATGATCCCAGGCCACATGTTTCCACACTGAAACCTCAGACATTTTCCCAGGCCACAGGTTTCCAGAATCAAACCTCAGTCATATTCCCAGGCCACATGGTTCCAGAATCAAACCCCAGTCGTTTTCCCAGGACCCAGGGTTCCAGAATAAAACCTCAGTCATGTTCCCTGGACACAGGTTTCAAAAAGAAAATCCCAGTCATGTTCCAAGGCCACAGGGTTCCACAATTAAACCTCAGTCATGTTCCCAGGTCAGAGGGTTCAACAATCAAACCTCAGTCCTATTGCCAGGCCACGGTTCCACCATCAAGCCTCAGTCATGTTCCCAGGCCAGAGTGTTCCACAATCAAACTTAAGTCATCTTGCCAGGCCACAGGATTCCACCATCAAACCTCAGTCATGTTGCCAGGCCTCAGGGTTCAACCATCAAACCTCAATAATGTTCCCAGGAAACAGGGTTCAAGAAACAAACCAATGGCATGTTCCCACACCACGGGGTTCCAGTATCAGGCCTCAGTCATGTTCCCAGTACACAGGGTTCCACCATCAAACCTCAGTCATGTTCCCAGGCCACAGGGTTCCTCCATCAAACCTCAATCATGTTCCCAGGACTCAGGGTTCAAGAATCAAACCAATGTCAAGTTCCCAGGCCATGGGTTTCCAGTGCCAGGCCACAGTCATGTTTCCAGAGTACAGGGTTCCACAATCAACCCTCAGTCATGTTGCCAGTCCACAGGTTTCTGCCATCAAAACTCAGGCAAGTGTCCAGGCCACAGGGGTCCAGAATTAAGCCTCAGTCATTTTGCCAGGCCAGAGTGTTTCACCATCAAACCTCAGTCATGATCCCAGGCCACATGTTTCCACAATGAAACCTCAGACATTTTCCCAAGCCACAGGTTTCCAGAATCAAACCGATTTCATGTTCCCAGGCAACAGGGTACCAGAATCCAAACCGATGTCATGTTCCCAGGCCACAGGATTCCACAATCTAACATCATGCATGTTCCCAGGCCAATGGTTTCCAGAATCAAACCTCAGTCATATTCCCAGGGCACACGGTTCCAAAATCAAACCTCAGTCATGTTCGCAGGCCATACGTTTCAACAAACAAATCTCAGTCAAGTTCCCAGGACACAGGTGTCCAGAATCAAACCTCAGTCATGTTCCCAGGGAACAGGCATCCAGAAACAAACCTCAGTCATGTTCCCAGGCCACAGGGTTCCAGAAGGAAACCTCAGTCTTGTTCCCGGGACACAGGTTTCCACAATCAACCCGATATCATGTTCCGTGGCAAGAGTCTTCCAGCATCAAACCTCAGTCATGTTGCCAGGCCACAAGTTTCCACCATCAAACCTCAGACATGTTCCCAGGCCACAGGGTTAAAGAATCAAACCGTTCTCATGTTTCCAGGCCACAGGGTTCCAGAATCTACCGATGTCATGTTCCCAGGCCCCAGGATTCCACACTCTATCATTAGTCATGTTTCCAGGACAATGGTTTCCAGAATCAAACCTCAGTCATATTCCTAGGCCACAGGGTACCTGAATGCAACCGATGTCATGTTCCCAGGGCACAGGGCTCTACAATCAAACTCAGTCATGTTCCCAGGCCACAGGGTTCCTGAATGCAACCGATGTCATGTTCCCAGGCCACAGGGTTCCACAATCAAACCTCAGTCATGTTGCCAGTCCACAGGTTTCTGCCATCAAAACTCAGTCAAGTTCCCAGGCCACAGGGTTCCAGAATCAAGCCTTAGTCATGTTGCCAGGCCAGAGAGTTCTGCCATCAAACCTCAGTCATGATCCCAGGCCACATGTTTCCACAATGAAACCTCAGTCATTTTCCCAGGCCACAGGTTTCCAGAATCAAACCTCAGTCATATTCCCAGGACACATGGTTCCAGAATCAAACCTCAGTCATGTTCACAGGCCACAGGTTTCAACAATCAAACCTCAGTCATGTTCCCAGGACACAGGTGTGCAGAATCAAACCTCAGTCATGTTCCCAGAGAACAGGCTTCTAGAAACAAACCTCAGTCATGTTCCCAGGCCACAGGGTTCCAGAATCCAACCGATGTCATTTTCTCAGGCCACAGGGTTCCAGAAGCAAACGTCAGTCTTGTTCCCAGATCACAGGGTTCCAGAATCAACCCGATATCATATTCCCTGGCCACAGTCTTCCAGAATCAAACCTCAGTCATGTTGCCAGGCCACAGGTTTCCACCATCAAACCTCAGACATGTTCCCAGGCCACATGGTTCCAGAATCAAACCCCAGTCGTGTTCCCAGGACCCAGTGTTCCAGAATAAAACCTCAGTCATGTTCCCTGGACACAGGTTTCAAAAAGAAAATCCCAGCCATGTTCCAAAGCCACAGGGTTCCACAATTAAACCTCAGTCATGTTCCCAGGCCAGAGGGTTCAACAATCAAACCTCAGTCCTATTGCCAGGCCACGGTTCCACCATCAAGCCTCAGTCATGTTCCCAGGCCAGAGTGTTCCACAATCAAACTTAAGTCATCTTGCCAGGCCACAGGATTCCACCATCAAACCTCAGTCATGTTGCGAGGCCTCAGGGTTCAACCATCAAACCTCAATAATGTTCCCAGGAAACAGGGTTCAAGAAACAAACCAATGGCATGTTCCCACACCACGGGGTTCCAGTATCAGGCCTCAGTCATGTTCCCAGTACACAGGGTTCCACCATCAAACCTCAGTCATGTTGCCAGTCAACAGGTTTCTGTGATCAAACCACAGTCAAGTTCCCAGGACACAGGGTTCCAGAATGAAGCCTCAGTCATGTTGCCAGGCCACAGGGTACCACCATCAAACCTCAGTCATGTTCCCCGGCCACAGGGTTCCTCCATCAAACCTCAATCATGTTCCCAGGACTCAGGGTTCAAGAATCAAACCAATGTCAAATTCCCAGGCCATGGGTTTCCAGTGCCAGGCCACAGTCATGTTTCCAGAGTACAGGGTTCCACAATCAACCCTCAGTCATGTTGCCAGTCCACAGGTTTCTGCCATCAAAACTCAGGCAAGTGTCCAGGCCACAGGGGTCCAGAATTAAGCCTCAGTCATTTTGCCAGGCCAGAGTGTTTCACCATCAAACCTCAGTCATGATCCCAGGCCACATGTTTCCACAATGAAACCTCAGTCATTTTCCCAGGCCAAAGGTTTCCAAAATCAAACCTCAGTCATGTTCCCAGGACACATGGTTCCAGAATCAAACCTGAGTCATGTTCGCGGGCCACAGGTTTCAACCATCAAACCTCAGTCATGTTCCCAGGACACAGGTGTCCAGAATCAAACCTCAGTCATGTTCCCAGGGCACAGGCTTCCAGAAACAAACCTCAGTCATGTTCCCAGGACACAAGTTTCCAGAATCAACCAGATATCATGCTTCCTGGCCACAGTCTTCCAGAATCAAACCTTAGTCATGTTGCCAAGCCACAGGTTTCCACCATCAAACCTCAGACATGTTCCCAGGCCACAGGGTTCTAGAATCCACCGATGTCATGTTCCCAGGCCACAGGGTTCGAGAATCAATCCTCAGTTATGTTTCCCGGCTACAGGGTTCTAGAATAAAACCTCAGTCATGTTCCCAATCCACAGGGTTCCAGAACCAAGGCTCAGTCAGGTTCCCGGGGCACAGTATTCCACAATCTAAACAGATGTCACATGCCCAGTCCCCAGGGTTCCAGAATCCACCGGTATCATGTTCCCAGGCCACAGGGTTCCAGAATCAATCCTCAGTTATGTTCCCAGGCTACAGGGTTCCAGAATAAAACCTCAGTCATGTTCCCAGTCCACAGGGTTTCAGAACCAAGGCTCAGTCAGGTTCCCGGGGCACAGTATTCCACAATCTAAACAGATGTCATGTTCCCAGGCCACAGTTTTCCAGAATCACGCCTCAGTCATGTTCCCAGGCCACAGGGATCCAGAATCAAACGTCAGTCATGTTGCCAGGCCACAGGTTTCTGCCATCAAACCTCAGTCACGTTCCCGGGCCACAGGGTTCCGGAATCAAGCCTCAGTCATTTTGCAAGGCCAGAGTGTTCCACCACCAAACCTCAGTCATGATCCCAGGCCACATGTTTCCACAATGAAACCTCAGTCATTTTCTCAGGCCAAAGGTTTCCAGAATCAAACCTCAGTCATATTCCCAGGACACATGGTTCCAGAATCACACCTGAGTCATGTTCGCAGGCCACAGGTTTCAACAATCAAACATCACTCATGTTCCCAGGACACAGGTGTCCAGAATCAAACCTCAGTCATGTACCCAGGGAACAGGCTTCCAGCAACAAACCTTTGTCATATTCCCAGGACACAGGGTTCCAGAATCAAACCTCAGTCTTGTTCCCAGGACAGAAGTTTCCAGAATCAACCCGATATCATGTTTCCTGGCCACAGTCTTCCAGTATCAAACCTCAGTCATGTTGCCAGGCCACAGGGTTCCACCATCAATCCTCACTCATGTTCCCAGGCCACAGGGTTCCAGAATCAAACCGTTCCCATGTTCCCAGGCCACAGGGTTCCAGAATCCACCGATGTCATGTTAAAGGCCACAGGGTTCCAGAATCAAACCGTTCTCATGTTCCCGGGCCACAGGGTTCCAGAATCAAGCCTCAGTCATTTTGCCAGGCCAGAGTGTTCCACCATCAAACCTCAGTCATGATCCCAGGCCACATGTTTCCACAATGAAACCTCAGTCATTTTCCCAGGCCAAAGGTTTCCAAAATCAAACCTCAGTCATGTTCCCAGGACACATGGTTCCAGAATCAAACCTGAGTCATGTTCGCGGGCCACAGGTTTCAACCATCAAACCTCAGTCATGTTCCCAGGACACAGGTGTCCAGAATCAAACCTCAGTCATGTTCCCAGGGCACAGGCTTCCAGAAACAAACCTCAGTCATGTTCCCAGGACACAAGTTTCCAGAATCAACCAGATATCATGCTTCCTGGCCACAGTCTTCCAGAATCAAACCTTAGTCATGTTGCCAAGCCACAGGTTTCCACCATCAAACCTCAGACATGTTCCCAGGCCACAGGGTTCTAGAATCCACCGATGTCATGTTCCCAGGCCACAGGGTTCGAGAATCAATCCTCAGTTATGTTTCCCGGCTACAGGGTTCTAGAATAAAACCTCAGTCATGTTCCCAATCCACAGGGTTCCAGAACCAAGGCTCAGTCAGGTTCCCGGGGCACAGTATTCCACAATCTAAACAGATGTCACATGCCCAGTCCCCAGGGTTCCAGAATCCACCGGTATCATGTTCCCAGGCCACAGGGTTCCAGAATCAATCCTCAGTTATGTTCCCAGGCTACAGGGTTCCAGAATAAAACCTCAGTCATGTTCCCAGTCCACAGGGTTTCAGAACCAAGGCTCAGTCAGGTTCCCGGGGCACAGTATTCCACAATCTAAACAGATGTCATGTTCCCAGGCCACAGTTTTCCAGAATCACGCCTCAGTCATGTTCTCAGGCCACAGGGATCCAGAATCAAACGTCAGTCATGTTGCCAGGCCACAGGTTTCTGCCATCAAACCTCAGTCACGTTCCCGGGCCACAGGGTTCCGGAATCAAGCCTCAGTCATTTTGCAAGGCCAGAGTGTTCCACCACCAAACCTCAGTCATGATCCCAGGCCACATGTTTCCACAATGAAACCTCAGTCATTTTCTCAGGCCAAAGGTTTCCGAATCAAACCTCAGTCATATTCCCAGGACACATGTTTCCAGAATCAAACCTGAGTCATGTTCGCAGGCCACAGGTTTCAACAATCAAACATCACTCATGTTCCCAGGACACAGGTGTCCAGAATCAAACCTCAGTCATGTACCCAGGGAACAGGCTTCCAGCAACAAACCTTTGTCATATTCCCAGGACACAGGGTTCCAGAATCAAACCTCAGTCTTGTTCCCAGGACAGAAGTTTCCAGAATCAACCCGATATCATGTTTCCTGGCCACAGTCTTCCAGTATCAAACCTCAGTCATGTTGCCAGGCCACAGGGTTCCACCATCAATCCTCACTCATGTTCCCAGGCCACAGGGTTCCAGAATCAAACCGTTCCCATGTTCCCAGGCCACAGGGTTCCAGAATCCACCGATGTCATGTTAAAGGCCACAGGGTTCCAGAATCAAACCGTTCTCATGTTCCCGGGCCACAGGGTTCCAGAATCAAGCCTCAGTCATTTTGCCAGGCCAGAGTGTTCCACCATCAAACCTCAATCATGATCCCAGGCCACATGTTTCCACAATGAAACCTCAGTCATTTTCCCAGGCCAAAGGTTTCCAAAATCAAACCTCAGTCATGTTCCCAGGACACATGGTTCCAGAATCAAACCTGAGTCATGTTCGCGGGCCACAGGTTTCAACCATCAAACCTCAGTCATGTTCCCAGGACACAGGTGTCCAGAATCAAACCTCAGTCATGTTCCCAGGGCACAGGCTTCCAGAAACAAACCTCAGTCATGTTCCCAGGACACAAGTTTCCAGAATCAACCAGATATCATGCTTCCTGGCCACAGTCTTCCAGAATCAAACCTTAGTCATGTTGCCAAGCCACAGGTTTCCACCATCAAACCTCAGACATGTTCCCAGGCCACAGGGTTCTAGAATCCACCGATGTCATGTTCCCAGGCCACAGGGTTCGAGAATCAATCCTCAGTTATGTTTCCCGGCTACAGGGTTCTAGAATAAAACCTCAGTCATGTTCCCAATCCACAGGGTTCCAGAACCAAGGCTCAGTCAGGTTCCCGGGGCACAGTATTCCACAATCTAAACAGATGTCACATGCCCAGTCCCCAGGGTTCCAGAATCCACCGGTATCATGTTCCCAGGCCACAGGGTTCCAGAATCAATCCTCAGTTATGTTCCCAGGCTACAGGGTTCCAGAATAAAACCTCAGTCATGTTCCCAGTCCACAGGGTTTCAGAACCAAGGCTCAGTCAGGTTCCCGGGGCACAGTATTCCACAATCTAAACAGATGTCATGTTCCCAGGCCACAGTTTTCCAGAATCACGCCTCAGTCATGTTCCCAGGCCACAGGGATCCAGAATCAAACGTCAGTCATGTTGCCAGGCCACAGGTTTCTGCCATCAAACCTCAGTCACGTTCCCGGGCCACAGGGTTCCGGAATCAAGCCTCAGTCATTTTGCAAGGCCAGAGTGTTCCACCACCAAACCTCAGTCATGATCCCAGGCCACATGTTTCCACAATGAAACCTCAGTCATTTTCTCAGGCCAAAGGTTTCCAGAATCAAACCTCAGTCATATTCCCAGGACACATGGTTCCAGAATCAAACCTGAGTCATGTTCGCAGGCCACAGGTTTCAACAATCAAACATCACTCATGTTCCCAGGACACAGGTGTCCAGAATCAAACCTCAGTCATGTACCCAGGGAACAGGCTTCCAGCAACAAACCTTTGTCATATTCCCAGGACACAGGGTTCCAGAATCAAACCTCAGTCTTGTTCCCAGGACAGAAGTTTCCAGAATCAACCCGATATCATGTTTCCTGGCCACAGTCTTCCAGTATCAAACCTCAGTCATGTTGCCAGGCCACAGGGTTCCACCATCAATCCTCACTCATGTTCCCAGGCCACAGGGTTCCAGAATCAAACCGTTCCCATGTTCCCAGGCCACAGGGTTCCAGAATCCACCGATGTCATGTTAAAGGCCACAGGGTTCCAGAATCAAACCGTTCTCATGTTCCCGGGCCACAGGGTTCCAGAATCAAGCCTCAGTCATTTTGCCAGGCCAGAGTGTTCCACCATCAAACCTCAGTCATGATCCCAGGCCACATGTTTCCACAATGAAACCTCAGTCATTTTCCCAGGCCAAAGGTTTCCAAAATCAAACCTCAGTCATGTTCCCAGGACACATGGTTCCAGAATCAAACCTGAGTCATGTTCGCGGGCCACAGGTTTCAACCATCAAACCTCAGTCATGTTCCCAGGACACAGGTGTCCAGAATCAAACCTCAGTCATGTTCCCAGGGCACAGGCTTCCAGAAACAAACCTCAGTCATGTTCCCAGGACACAAGTTTCCAGAATCAACCAGATATCATGCTTCCTGGCCACAGTCTTCCAGAATCAAACCTTAGTCATGTTGCCAAGCCACAGGTTTCCACCATCAAACCTCAGACATGTTCCCAGGCCACAGGGTTCTAGAATCCACCGATGTCATGTTCCCAGGCCACAGGGTTCGAGAATCAATCCTCAGTTATGTTTCCCGGCTACAGGGTTCTAGAATAAAACCTCAGTCATGTTCCCAATCCACAGGGTTCCAGAACCAAGGCTCAGTCAGGTTCCCGGGGCACAGTATTCCACAATCTAAACAGATGTCACATGCCCAGTCCCCAGGGTTCCAGAATCCACCGGTATCATGTTCCCAGGCCACAGGGTTCCAGAATCAATCCTCAGTTATGTTCCCAGGCTACAGGGTTCCAGAATAAAACCTCAGTCATGTTCCCAGTCCACAGGGTTTCAGAACCAAGGCTCAGTCAGGTTCCCGGGGCACAGTATTCCACAATCTAAACAGATGTCATGTTCCCAGGCCACAGTTTTCCAGAATCACGCCTCAGTCATGTTCCCAGGCCACAGGGATCCAGAATCAAACGTCAGTCATGTTGCCAGGCCACAGGTTTCTGCCATCAAACCTCAGTCACGTTCCCGGGCCACAGGGTTCCTGAATCAAGCCTCAGTCATTTGGCCAGGCCAGAGTGTTCCACCATCAAACCTCAGTCATGATCCCAGGCCACATGTTTTCACAATGAAACCTCAGTCATTTTCCCAGGCCAAAGGTTTCCAGAATCAAACCTCAGTCATATTCCCAGGACACATGGTTCCAGAATCAAACCTCAGTCATGTTTGCAGGCCACAGGTTTCAGCAATCAAACCTCAGTCATGTTCCCAGGACACAGGTGTGCAGAATCAAACCTCAGTCCTGTTCCCAGGGAACAGGCTTCCAGAACCAAACCTCAGTCATGTTCCCAGGCCACAGGGTTCCAGGATCCAACCGATGTCATTTTCTCAGGCCACAGGGTTCCAGAAGCAAACGTCAGTCTTGTTCCCAGATCACAGGGTTCCAGAATCAACCCGATATCATATTCCCTGGCCACAGTCTTCCAGAATCAAACCTCAGTCATGTTGCCAGGCCACAGGTTTCCACCATCAAACCTCAGACATGTTCCCAGGCCACAGGGTTCCAGAATCAAACCGTTCTCTTGTTCCCAGGACACAGGGTTCCAGAATACACCGATGTCATGTTCCCAGGCCACAGGGTTCCAGAATCAATCCTCAGTTATGTTCCAGGCTACAGGGTTCCAGAATAAAACCTCAGTCATGTTGCCAGTCCACAGCGTTCCAGAACGAAGGCTCAGTCAGGATCCCAGGGCACATTATTCCACAATCTAAACAGATGTCATGTTCCCAGGCCACCGGTATCAACAATCAAACCTCAGACGTTTTCCCAGGCCACAGGGTTAAAGAATCAAACCGTTCTCATGTTTCCAGGCCACAGGGTTCCAGAATCTACCGATGTCATGTTCCCAGGCCACAGGATTCCACAATCTAACATCAGTCATGTTTCCAGGACAATGGTTTCCAGAATCAAACCTCAGTCATATTCCTAGGCCACCGGGTTCCTGAATGCAACCGATGTCATGTTCTCAGGGCACAGGGCTCCACAAACAAACCTCAGTCATGTTCCCAGGCCACAGTGTTCCTGAATGCAACCGATGTCATGTTCCCAGGCTACAGGGTTCCACAATCAAACCTCAGTCATGGTGCCAGTAAACAGGTTTCTGCCATCAAAACTCAGTCAAGTTCCCAGGCCACAGGGTTCCAGAATCAAGCCTTAGTCATGTTGCCAGGCAAGAGAGTTCTGCCATCAAACCTCAGTCATGATCCCAGGCCACATGTTTCCACAATGAAACTTAGGTTATTTTCCCAGGCCACAGGTTTCCAGAATCAAACCTCAGTCATATTCCCAGGACACATGGTTCCAGAATCAAAACCTCAGTCTAGTTCGCAGGCAACAGGTTTCAAAAATCAAACCTCAGTCATGTTCCCAGGACACAGGTGTGCAGAATCAAACCTCAGTCATGTTCCCAGGGAACAGGCTTCCAGAAACAAACCTCAGTCATGTTCCCAGGCCACAGGGTTCCAGAATCCAACCGATGTCATTTTCTCAGGCCACAGGGTTCCAGAAGCAAACGTCAGTCTTGTTCCCAGATCACAGGGTTCCAGAATCAAACCGTTCTCATGTTCCCAGGACATAGCGTTCCAGAATACAACGATGTCATGTTACCAGGCCACAGGGTTACAGAATCAATCCTCAGTTATGTTCCAGGCTACAGAGTTCCAGAATAAAACCTCCGTCATGTTCCCAGTCCACAGCGTTCCAGAACCAAGGCTCAGTCAGGTTCCCAGGGCATAGTATTCCACAATCTAAACAGATGTCATGTTCCCAGGCCACAGGTTTCAACAATCAAACCTCAGAATTTTTCCCAGGCCACAGGTGTCCAGAATCAAACCTCAATCATGGTCCCAGGGAACAAGCTTCCAGAAAAAAATCCCTGTCATGTTCCCAGGCAACAGGGTTCCAGAATCCAACCGATGTCATGTTCCCAGCCCACAGGGCTCCACAATCAAACCTCAGTCATGTTCCCAGGCCCCAGGCTTCCAGAATCCAACAGATGTCATGTTCACAGGCCACAGGTTTCCAGATTCAATCCACAGTTATGTTCAAAGGCCAGAGGTTTCCACAATCAAACCTCAGTCATATTCCCAGGCCACAGGGTTCCAGAATCCAAACGATGTCATGTTCCCAAGCCACAGGGTTCCACAATCAAACCTCAGTCATGTTGCCAGTCCACAGGCTTCTGCCATCAAACCTCAGTCAAGTTCCCAGGCCAAAGGGTTCCAGAATCAAGCCTCAGTCATTTTGCCAGGCCAGAGTGTTCCACCATCAAACCTCAGTCATGATCCCAGGCCACATGTTTCCACACTGAAACCTCAGACATTTTCCCAGGCCACAGGTTTCCAGAATCAAACCTCAGTCATATTCCCAGGCCACATGGTTCCAGAATCAAACCCCAGTCGTTTTCCCAGGACCCAGGGTTCCAGAATAAAACCTCAGTCATGTTCCCTGGACACAGGTTTCAAAAAGAAAATCCCAGTCATGTTCCAAGGCCACAGGGTTCCACAATTAAACCTCAGTCATGTTCCCAGGTCAGAGGGTTCAACAATCAAACCTCAGTCCTATTGCCAGGCCACGGTTCCACCATCAAGCCTCAGTCATGTTCCCAGGCCAGAGTGTTCCACAATCAAACTTAAGTCATCTTGCCAGGCCACAGGATTCCACCATCAAACCTCAGTCATGTTGCCAGGCCTCAGGGTTCAACCATCAAACCTCAATAATGTTCCCAGGAAACAGGGTTCAAGAAACAAACCAATGGCATGTTCCCACACCACGGGGTTCCAGTATCAGGCCTCAGTCATGTTCCCAGTACACAGGGTTCCACCATCAAACCTCAGTCATGTTCCCAGGCCACAGGGTTCCTCCATCAAACCTCAATCATGTTCCCAGGACTCAGGGTTCAAGAATCAAACCAATGTCAAGTTCCCAGGCCATGGGTTTCCAGTGCCAGGCCACAGTCATGTTTCCAGAGTACAGGGTTCCACAATCAACCCTCAGTCATGTTGCCAGTCCACAGGTTTCTGCCATCAAAACTCAGGCAAGTGTCCAGGCCACAGGGGTCCAGAATTAAGCCTCAGTCATTTTGCCAGGCCAGAGTGTTTCACCATCAAACCTCAGTCATGATCCCAGGCCACATGTTTCCACAATGAAACCTCAGACATTTTCCCAAGCCACAGGTTTCCAGAATCAAACCGATTTCATGTTCCCAGGCAACAGGGTACCAGAATCCAAACCGATGTCATGTTCCCAGGCCACAGGATTCCACAATCTAACATCATGCATGTTCCCAGGCCAATGGTTTCCAGAATCAAACCTCAGTCATATTCCCAGGGCACACGGTTCCAAAATCAAACCTCAGTCATGTTCGCAGGCCATACGTTTCAACAAACAAATCTCAGTCAAGTTCCCAGGACACAGGTGTCCAGAATCAAACCTCAGTCATGTTCCCAGGGAACAGGCATCCAGAAACAAACCTCAGTCATGTTCCCAGGCCACAGGGTTCCAGAAGGAAACCTCAGTCTTGTTCCCGGGACACAGGTTTCCACAATCAACCCGATATCATGTTCCGTGGCAAGAGTCTTCCAGCATCAAACCTCAGTCATGTTGCCAGGCCACAAGTTTCCACCATCAAACCTCAGACATGTTCCCAGGCCACAGGGTTAAAGAATCAAACCGTTCTCATGTTTCCAGGCCACAGGGTTCCAGAATCTACCGATGTCATGTTCCCAGGCCCCAGGATTCCACACTCTATCATTAGTCATGTTTCCAGGACAATGGTTTCCAGAATCAAACCTCAGTCATATTCCTAGGCCACAGGGTACCTGAATGCAACCGATGTCATGTTCCCAGGGCACAGGGCTCTACAATCAAACTCAGTCATGTTCCCAGGCCACAGGGTTCCTGAATGCAACCGATGTCATGTTCCCAGGCCACAGGGTTCCACAATCAAACCTCAGTCATGTTGCCAGTCCACAGGTTTCTGCCATCAAAACTCAGTCAAGTTCCCAGGCCACAGGGTTCCAGAATCAAGCCTTAGTCATGTTGCCAGGCCAGAGAGTTCTGCCATCAAACCTCAGTCATGATCCCAGGCCACATGTTTCCACAATGAAACCTCAGTCATTTTCCCAGGCCACAGGTTTCCAGAATCAAACCTCAGTCATATTCCCAGGACACATGGTTCCAGAATCAAACCTCAGTCATGTTCACAGGCCACAGGTTTCAACAATCAAACCTCAGTCATGTTCCCAGGACACAGGTGTGCAGAATCAAACCTCAGTCATGTTCCCAGAGAACAGGCTTCTAGAAACAAACCTCAGTCATGTTCCCAGGCCACAGGGTTCCAGAATCCAACCGATGTCATTTTCTCAGGCCACAGGGTTCCAGAAGCAAACGTCAGTCTTGTTCCCAGATCACAGGGTTCCAGAATCAACCCGATATCATATTCCCTGGCCACAGTCTTCCAGAATCAAACCTCAGTCATGTTGCCAGGCCACAGGTTTCCACCATCAAACCTCAGACATGTTCCCAGGCCACATGGTTCCAGAATCAAACCCCAGTCGTGTTCCCAGGACCCAGTGTTCCAGAATAAAACCTCAGTCATGTTCCCTGGACACAGGTTTCAAAAAGAAAATCCCAGCCATGTTCCAAAGCCACAGGGTTCCACAATTAAACCTCAGTCATGTTCCCAGGCCAGAGGGTTCAACAATCAAACCTCTGTCCTATTGCCAGGCCACGGTTCCACCATCAAGCCTCAGTCATGTTCCCAGGCCAGAGTGTTCCACAATCAAACTTAAGTCATCTTGCCAGGCCACAGGATTCCACCATCAAACCTCAGTCATGTTGCGAGGCCTCAGGGTTCAACCATCAAACCTCAATAATGTTCCCAGGAAACAGGGTTCAAGAAACAAACCAATGGCATGTTCCCACACCACGGGGTTCCAGTATCAGGCCTCAGTCATGTTCCCAGTACACAGGGTTCCACCATCAAACCTCAGTCATGTTGCCAGTCAACAGGTTTCTGTGATCAAACCACAGTCAAGTTCCCAGGACACAGGGTTCCAGAATGAAGCCTCAGTCATGTTGCCAGGCCACAGGGTACCACCATCAAACCTCAGTCATGTTCCCCGGCCACAGGGTTCCTCCATCAAACCTCAATCATGTTCCCAGGACTCAGGGTTCAAGAATCAAACCAATGTCAAATTCCCAGGCCATGGGTTTCCAGTGCCAGGCCACAGTCATGTTTCCAGAGTACAGGGTTCCACAATCAACCCTCAGTCATGTTGCCAGTCCACAGGTTTCTGCCATCAAAACTCAGGCAAGTGTCCAGGCCACAGGGGTCCAGAATTAAGCCTCAGTCATTTTGCCAGGCCAGAGTGTTTCACCATCAAACCTCAGTCATGATCCCAGGCCACATGTTTCCACAATGAAACCTCAGACATTTTCCCAAGCCACAGGTTTCCAGAATCAAACCGATTTCATGTTCCCAGGCAACAGGGTACCAGAATCCAAACCGATGTCATGTTCCCAGGCCACAGGATTCCACAATCTAACATCATGCATGTTCCCAGGCCAATGGTTTCCAGAATCAAACCTCAGTCATATTCCCAGGGCACACGGTTCCAAAATCAAACCTCAGTCATGTTCGCAGGCCATACGTTTCAACAAACAAATCTCAGTCAAGTTCCCAGGACACAGGTGTCCAGAATCAAACCTCAGTCATGTTCCCAGGGAACAGGCATCCAGAAACAAACCTCAGTCATGTTCCCAGGCCACAGGGTTCCAGAAGGAAACCTCAGTCTTGTTCCCGGGACACAGGTTTCCACAATCAACCCGATATCATGTTCCGTGGCAAGAGTCTTCCAGCATCAAACCTCAGTCATGTTGCCAGGCCACAAGTTTCCACCATCAAACCTCAGACATGTTCCCAGGCCACAGGGTTAAAGAATCAAACCGTTCTCATGTTTCCAGGCCACAGGTTTCCAGAATCTACCGATGTCATGTTCCCAGGCCCCAGGATTCCACACTCTAACATTAGTCATGTTTCGAGGACAATGGTTTCCAGAATCAAACCTCAGTCATATTCTTAGGCCACAGGGTTCCTGAATGCAACCGATGTCATGTTCCCAGGGCACAGGGCTCTACAATCAAACTCAGTCATGTTCCCAGGCCACAGGGTTCCTGAATGCAACCGATGTCATGTTCCCAGGCCACAGGGTTCCACAATCAAACCTCAGTCATGTTGCCAGTCCACAGGTTTCTGCCATCAAAACTCAGTCAAGTTCCCAGGCCACAGGGTTCCAGAATCAAGCCTTAGTCATGTTGCCAGGCCAGAGAGTTCTGCCATCAAACCTCAGTCATGATCCCAGGCCACATGTTTCCACAATGAAACCTCAGTCATTTTCCCAGGACACATGGTTCCAGAATCAAACCTCAGTCATGTTCACAGGCCACAGGTTTCAACAATCAAACCTCAGTCATGTTCCCAGGACACAGGTGTGCAGAATCAAACCTCAGTCATGTTCCCAGAGAACAGGCTTCCAGAAACAAACCTCAGTCATGTTCCCAGGCCACAGGGTTCCAGAATCCAACCGATGTCATTTTCTCAGGCCACAGGGTTCCAGAAGCAAACGTCAGTCTTGTTCCCAGATCACAGGGTTCCAGAATCAACCCGATATCATATTCCCTGGCCACAGTCTTCCAGAATCAAACCTCAGTCATGTTGCCAGGCCACAGGTTTCCACCATCAAACCTCAGACATGTTCCCAGGCCACAGGGTTCCAGAATCAAACCGTTCTCATGTTCCCAGGACACAGGGTTCCAGAATACACTGATGTCATGTTCCCAGGCCACAGGGTTCCAGAATCAATCCTCAGTTATGTTCCCAGGCCACAGGGTTCCAGAATCCAACCGATGTCATTTTCTCAGGCCACAGGGTTACAGAATCAAACCTCAGTCTTGTTCCGAGATCACAGGGTTCCAGAATCAACCCGATATGATATTCCCTGGCCACAGTCTTCCAGAATCAAACCTCAGTCATGTTGCCAGGCAACAGGTTTCCACCATCAAACCTCAGACATGTTCCCAGGCCACAGGGTTCCAGAATCAAACCGTTCTCATGTTCCCAGGACACAGGGTTCCAGAATACACCGATGTCATGTTCCCAAGACACAGGGTTCCAGAAGCAAACCTCAGTCTTTTTCCCAGGACACAGGTTTCCAGAATCAACCGTTTATCATGTTCCCTGGCCACAGTCTTCCAGAATCAAACCTCAGTAATGTTGCCAGGCCACAGGTTTCCACCATGAAACCTCAGACATGTTCCCAGGCCACACGGTTCCAGCATCAAACCGTTCTCATGTTCCCAGGCCACAGGGTTCCACCATCAAACCTCAGTCATATTCCCAGGAAACAGGGTTCCAGAATCAACCCAATGGCATGTTCCCACGCCACGGTGTTCCAGTATCAGGCCTCAGTCATATTCCCAGTGCACAGGGTTCCACCATCAAACCTCAGTCATGTTGCCAGTCCACAGGTTTGTGCCATCAAACCTCAGTCAATTTCCAAGGCCACAGGGTGCCAGAATCAAACCACAGTCATGTTCCCAGACCAGAGGTTTCCACAATCAAACCTCAGCCATGTTCCCATGCCACAGGGTTCCAGAATCCAACCGATGTCATGTTCCCAGGCCACAGGGTTCCAGAAGCAAACCTCAGTCTTGTTCCCAGGACACAGGTTTCCACAATGAACCCGATATCATGTTCCGTGGCCACAGTCTTCCAGAATCAAACCTCAGTCATGTTGCCAGGCCACAGGTTTCCACCATCAAACCTCAGACATGTTCCCAGGCCACAGGGTTAAATAATCAAACCGTTCTCATGTTCCCAGGCCACAGATTTCCAGTATCCACCGATGTCATGTTCCCAGTCCACAGGATTCCACAATCTAACATCAGTCATGTTCCCTGGCCAGTGGTTTCCAGAATCAAACCTCAGTCATATTACCAGGACACATGGTTCCATAATCAAACCTCAGTCATGTTCCCAGGGAACACGCTTCTAGAAACAAACCTCAGTCACGTTCCCAGGCCACAGGGTTCCAGAATCCAACCGATGTCATGTTCCCAGGCAACAGGTTTCCAGAATCAAACCTCAGTCATATTCCCAGGCCACATGGTTCCAGAATCAAAGCTCAGTCGTGTTCCTAGGACCCAGGGTCCCAGAATAAAACCTCAGTCATATTCCCTGGACACAGGATTCAAAAATAAAATTCCAGTCATGTTCCCAGGCCACAGGTTTCCACAATTAAACCTCAGTCATATTCCCAGGCCAGAGGGTTCCACAATAAAACCTCAGTGCTATTGCCAGGCCACGGTTCCACCATCAAACCTCAGTCATGTTCCCAGGCCACAGGGGTCCACAATTAAACCTCAGTCATATTCCCAGACCAGAGGGTTCCACAATAAAACCTCAGTCCTATTGCCAGGCCACGGTTCCACCATCAAGCCTCCGTCATGTTCCCAGGCCAGAGTGTTCCACAATTAAACCTAAGTCATCTTGCTAGGCCACAGGGTTCCACCATCAAACCTCAGTCATATTTCCAGGCCACAAGTTTCAACCATCAAACCTCAGTCATGTTCCCAGGACACAGGAATCCAGAATCAAACCAATGACATGTTCCCACACCACGGGGTTCCAGTATAAGGCCTCAGTCATGTTCCCAGTGCACAGGGTTCCACCATCAAACCTCAGTCATGTTGGCAGTCCACAGCTTTCTGCTATCAAAACACAGTCAAGTTCCCAGGCCACAGGGTTCCAGAATCAAGCCTCAGTCATGGTGCCAGGCCACAGGGTACCACCATCAAACCTCAGTCATGTTCCCAGGCCACAGGTTTCCTCCATCAAACCTCAATCATCTTCCCAGGACACAGGGTTCCAGAATCAAACTAATGCCAAGTTCCCAGGCCATGGTTTTCCATTACCAGGCCACAGTCATGTTTCCAGGGCACAGGGTTACACAATCAAACCTTAGTTATGTTGCAGTCCACAGGTTTCTGTCATCAAACCTCACTCAAGTTCCCAGGCCACAGGGTTCCAGAATAAAACCTCAGTCATCTTCCCTGGACACAGGTTTCAAAAATAAAATCCCAGTCATGTTCCCAGGCCACAGGGTTCCACAATTAAACCTCAGGCATATTCCCAGGCCAGAGGGTTCAACAATCAAACCTCAGTCCTATTGCCAGGCCACGGTTCCACCATCAAGCCTCAGTCATGTTCCCAGGCCAGAGTGTTCCAGAATCAAAATTAAGTCATCTTGCCAGGCCACAGGTTTCCACCATCAAACCTCAGTCATGTTGCCAGGCCACAGGGTTCAACCATCAAATCTCAATCATGTTCCCAGGAAACAGGTTTCAAGAATGAAACCAATGGCATGTTCCCAGGCCACAGGGTTACAGTATCAGGCCTCTGTTATGTTCCCAGTACACAGGGTTCCACCATCAAACCTCAGTCATGTTGCGAGTCCACAGGTTTCTGCGATCAAACCATAGTCAAGTTCCCAGGACACAGAGTTCCAGAATCAAGCCTCAGTCATGTTTCCAGGCGACAGGGTACCACCAACAAACCTCAGTCATATTCCCAGCCCACAAGGTTCCTCCATCAAACCTCAATCATGTTCCCAGGAACAGGGTTCCAGAATCAAATCAATGTCAAGTTCCCAGGCCATGGGTTTCCAGTACCAGGCCACAGTCATGTTTCCAGGGCACAGGGTGCCACAATCAAACCTCAGTCATGTTGCCAGTCCACAGGTTTCTGCCATCAAAACTCAGGCAAGTGCCCAGGCCACAGGGTTTCAGAATCAAGCGTCAGTTATTTTGCCAGGCCAGAGTGTTCCACCATCAAACCTCAGTCATGATCCCAGGCCACATGTTTCCACAATGAAACCTCAGTCATTTTCCCAGGCCACAGGTTTTCAGAATCAAACCTCAGTCATATTCCCAGGACACATGGTTCCAGAATCAAACCTCAGTCGTGTTCGCAGGACACAGTGTTCCAGAACAAAACCTCAGTCATGTTTCCAGTACACAGGGTTCCAGAACCAAGGCTCAGTCAGGATCCCGTTGCACAGTATTCCACAATCTCAACAGATTTCATGTTCCCAGGCCACAGGATTCCAGAACCACGCCTCAGTCATGTTCCCAGGCCATAGGGATCCAGAACCAAACCTGAGTCATGTTGCCAGGCCATAGGGTACCACCATCAAACCTCAGTCATAGTCCCAGGACACAGGTTTCCAGAATCAAACCGATTTCTTGTTCCCAGGCAACAGGGTACCAGAATCCAAACCGATGTCATGTTCCAAGGCGACAGGATGCCACAATCTAATATCAGTCATGTCCCCAGGCCAATGGTTTCCAGAATCAAACCTCAGTCATATTCCCAGGCCACATGGTTCCAGAATCAAACCTCAGTCGTGTTCCCAGGACCCAGGGTTCCAGAATAAAACCTCAGTCATGTTCCCTGGACACAGGTTTCAAAAAGAAAATCCCAGTCATGTTCCAAGGCCACAGGGTTCCACAATTAAACCTCAGTCATGTTCCCAGGCAAGAGGGTTCAACAATCAAACCTCAGTCCTATTGCCAGGCCACGGTTCCACCATCAAGCCTCAGTCATGTTCCCAGGCCAGAGTGTTGCACAATCAAACTTAAGTCATCTGGCCAGGCCACAGGATTCCACCATCAAACCTCAGTCATGCTCCCAGGAAACAGGGTTCAAGAATCAAACCAATGGCATGTTCCCACGCCACGGGGTTCCAGTATCAGGCCTCAGTCATGTTCCCAGTACACAGGGTTCCACCATCAAACCTCAATCATGTTCCCAGGAAACAGTGTTCAAGAATCAAACCAATGGCATGTTCCCACGCCACGGGGTTCCAGTATCAGGCCTCAGTCATGTTCCCAGTACACAGGGTTCCACCATCAAACCTCAGTCATGTTGCCAGTCAACAGGTTTCTGTGATCAAACCACAGTCAAGTTCCCAGGACACAGGGTTCCAGAATCAAGCCTCAGTCATGTTGCCAGGCCACAGGGTACCACCATCAAACCTCAGTCATGTTCCCAGGCCACAGGGTTCCTCCATCAAACCTCAATCATGTTCCCAGGACACAGGGTTCAAGAATCAAACCAATGTCAAGTTCCCAGGCCATGGGTTTCCAGTACCAGGCCACAGTCATGTTTCCAGGGTACAGGGTTCCACAATCAACCCTCAGTCATGTTGCCAGTCCACAGGTTTCTGCCATCAAAACTCAGGCAAGTGTCCAGGCCACAGGGGTCCAGAATTAAGCCTCAGTCATTTTGCCAGGCCAGAGTGTTTCACCATCAAACCTCAGTCATGATCCCAGGCCACATGTTTCCATAATGAAACCTCAGACATTTTCCCAAGCCACAGGTTTCCAGAATCAAACCGATTTCATGTTCCCAGGCAACAGGGTACCAGAATCCAAACCGATGTCATGTTCCCAGGCCACAGGATTCCACAATCTAACATCATGCATGTTCCCAGGCCAATGGTCTCCAGAATCAAACCTCAGTCATATTCCCAGGGCACACGGTTCCAAAATCAAACCTCAGTCATGTTCGCAGGCCATACGTTTCAACAAACAAATCTCAGTCAAGTTCCCAGGACACAGGTGTCCAGAATCAAACCTCAGTCATGTTCCCAGGGAAGAGGCATCCAGAAACAAACCTCAGTCATGTTCCCAGGCCACAGGGTTCCAGAAGAAAACCTCAGTCTTGTTCCCGGGACACAGGTTTCCACAATCAACCCGATATCATGTTCCGTGGCAAGAGTCTTCCAGCATCAAACCTCAGTCATGTTGCCAGGCCACAAGTTTCCACCATCAAACCTCAGACATGTTCCCAGGCCACAGGGTTAAAGAATCAAACCGTTCTCATGTTTCCAGGCCACAGGGTTCCAGAATCTACCGATGTCATGTTCCCAGGCCCCAGGATTCCACAGTCTAACATCAGTCATGTTTCCAGGACAATGGTTTCCAGAATCAAACCTCAGTCATATTCCTAGGCCACAGGGTTCCTGAATGCAACCGATGTCATGTTCCCAGGGCACAGGGCTCTACAATCAAACCTCAGTCATGTTCCCAGGCCACAGGGTTCCTGAATGCAACCGATGTCATGTTCCCAGGCCACAGGGTTCCACAATCAAACCTCAGTCATGTTGCCAGTCCACAGGTTTCTGCAATCAAAACTCAGTCAAGTTCCCAGGCCACAGGGTTCCAGAATCAAGCCTTAGTCATGTTGCCAGGCCAGAGAGTTCTGCCATCAAACCTCAGTCATGATCCCAGGCCACATGTTTCCACAATGAAACCTCAGTCATTTTCCCAGGCCACAGGTTTCCAGAATCAAACCTCAGTCATATTCCCAGGACACATGGTTCCAGAATCAAACCTCAGTCATGTTTGCAGGCCACAGGTTTCAACAATCAAACCTCAGTCATGTTCCCAGGACACAGGTGTGCAGAACCAAACCTCAGTCATGTTCCCAGGGCACAGGCTTCCAGAAACAAACCTCAGTCATGTTCCCAGGACACAAGTTTCCAGAATCAACCAGATATCATGCTTCCTGGCCACAGTCTTCCAAAATCAAACTTAGTCATGTTGCCAAGCCACAGGTTTCCACCATCAAACCTCAGACATGTTCCCAGGCCACAGGGTTCTAGAATCCACTGATGTCATGTTCCCAGGCCACAGGGTTCGAGAATCAATACTCAGTTATGTTTCCCGGCTACAGGGTTCTAGAATAAAACCTCAGTCATGTTCCCAATCCACAGGGTTCCAGAACCAAGGCTCAGTCAGGTTCCCGGGGCACAGTATTCCACAATCTAAACAGATGTCACATGCCCAGTCCCCAGGGTTCCAGAATCCACCGGTATCATGTTCCCAGGCCACAGGGTTCCAGAATCAATCCTCAGTTATGTTCCCAGGCTACAGGGTTCCAGAATAAAACCTCAGTCATGTTCCCAGTCCACAGGGTTTCAGAACCAAGGCTCAGTCAGGTTCCCGGGGCACAGTATTCCACAATCTAAACAGATGTCATGTTCCCAGGCCACAGTTTTCCAGAATCACGCCTCAGTCATGTTCCCAGGCCACAGGGATCCAGAATCAAACGTCAGTCATGTTGCCAGGCCACAGGTTTCTGCCATCAAACCTCAGTCACGTTCCCGGGCCACAGGGTTCCGGAATCAAGCCTCAGTCATTTTGCCAGGCCAGAGTGTTCCACCATCAAACCTCAGTCATGATCCCAGGCCACATGTTTCCACAATGAAACCTCAGTCATTTTCTCAGGCCAAAGGTTTCCAGAATCAAACCTCAGTCATATTCCCAGGACACATGGTTCCAGAATCAAACCTGAGTCATGTTTGCAGGCCACAGGTTTCAACAATCAAACATCACTCATGTTCCCAGGACACAGGTGTCCAGAATCAAACCTCAGTCATGTACCCAGGGAACAGGCTTCCAGCAACAAACCTTTGTCATATTCCCAG
The DNA here is from genome assembly GCF_965194825.1 of Balaenoptera physalus. Lineage (NCBI taxonomy): Eukaryota > Metazoa > Chordata > Mammalia > Artiodactyla > Balaenopteridae > Balaenoptera > Balaenoptera physalus. Next base: position 55,064 of record NW_028124636.1, read on the forward strand.
GACACAGGGTTCCAGAATCAAACCTCAGTCTTGTTCCCAGGACAGAAGTTTCCAGAATCAACCCGATATCATGTTTCCTGGCCACAGTCTTCCAGTATCAAACCTCAGTCATGTTGCCAGGCCACAGGCTTCCACCATCAATCCTCACTCATGTTCCCAGGCCACAGGGTTCCAGAATCACGCCTCAGTCATGTTCCCAGGCCACAGGGATCCAGAATCAAACGTCAGTCATGTTGCCAGGCCACAGGTTTCTGCCATCAAACCTCAGTCACTTTCCCGGGCCACAGGGTTCCGGAATCAAGCCTCAGTCATTTTGCCAGGCCAGAGTGTTCCACCATCAAACCTCAGTCATGATCCCAGGCCACATGTTTCCACAATGAAACCTCAGTCATTTTCTCAGGCCAAAGGTTTCCAGAATCAAACCTCAGTCATATTCCCAGGACACATGGTTCCAGAATCAAACCTGAGTCATGTTCGCAGGCCACAGGTTTCAACAATCAAACATCACTCATGTTCCCAGGACACAGGTGTCCAGAATCAAACCTCAGTCATGTACCCAGGGAACAGGCTTCCAGCAACAAACCTTTGTCATATTCCCAGGACACAGGGTTCCAGAATCAAACCTCAGTCTTGTTCCCAGGACAGAAGTTTCCAGAATCAACCCGATATCATGTTTCCTGGCCACAGTCTTCCAGTATCAAACCTCAGTCATGTTGCCAGGCCACAGGGTTCCACCATCAATCCTCACTCATGTTCCCAGGCCACAGGGTTCCAGAATCCACCGATGTCATGTTAAAGGCCACAGGGTTCCAGAATCAAACCGTTCTCATGTTCCCGGGCCACAGGGTTCCAGAATCAAGCCTCAGTCATTTTGCCAGGCCAGTGTTCCACCATCAAACCTCAGTCATGATCCCAGGCCACATGTTTCCACAATGAAACCTCAGTCATTTTCCCAGGCCAAAGGTTTCCAAAATCAAACCTCAGTCATGTTCCCAGGACACATGGTTCCAGAATCAAACCTGAGTCATGTTCGCGGGCCACAGGTTTCAACCATCAAACCTCAGTCATGTTCCCAGGACACAGGTGTCCAGAATCAAACCTCAGTCATGTTCCCAGGGCACAGGCTTCCAGAAACAAACCTCAGTCATGTTCCCAGGACACAAGTTTCCAGAATCAACCAGATATCATGCTTCCTGGCCACAGTCTTCCAGAATCAAACCTTAGTCATGTTGCCAAGCCACAGGTTTCCACCATCAAACCTCAGACATGTTCCCAGGCCACAGGGTTCTAGAATCCACCGATGTCATGTTCCCAGGCCACAGGGTTCGAGAATCAATCCTCAGTTATGTTTCCCGGCTACAGGGTTCTAGAATAAAACCTCAGTCATGTTCCCAATCCACAGGGTTCCAGAACCAAGGCTCAGTCAGGTTCCCGGGGCACAGTATTCCACAATCTAAACAGATGTCACATGCCCAGTCCCCAGGGTTCCAGAATCCACCGGTATCATGTTCCCAGGCCACAGGGTTCCAGAATCAATCCTCAGTTATGTTCCCAGGCTACAGGGTTCCAGAATAAAACCTCAGTCATGTTCCCAGTCCACAGGGTTTCAGAACCAAGGCTCAGTCAGGTTCCCGGGGCACAGTATTCCACAATCTAAACAGATGTCATGTTCCCAGGCCACAGTTTTCCAGAATCACGCCTCAGTCATGTTCCCAGGCCACAGGGATCCAGAATCAAACGTCAGTCATGTTGCCAGGCCACAGGTTTCTGCCATCAAACCTCAGTCACGTTCCCGGGCCACAGGGTTCCTGAATCAAGCCTCAGTCATTTTGCCAGGCCAGAGTGTTCCACCATCAAACCTCAGTCATGATCCCAGGCCACATGTTTCCACAATGAAACCTCAGTCATTTTCTCAGGCCAAAGGTTTCCAGAATCAAACCTCAGTCATATTCCCAGGACACATGGTTCCAGAATCACACCTGAGTCATGTTCGCAGGCCACAGGTTTCAACAATCAAACATCACTCATGTTCCCAGGACACAGGTGTCCAGAATCAAACCTCAGTCATGTACCCAGGGAACAGGCTTCCAGCAACAAACCTTTGTCATATTCCCAGGACACAGGGTTCCAGAATCAAACCTCAATCTTGTTCCCAGGACAGAAGTTTCCAGAATCAACCCGATATCATGTTTCCTGGCCACAGTCTTCCAGTATCAAACCTCAGTCATGTTGCCAGGCCACAGGGTTCCACCATCAATCCTCACTCATGTTCCCAGGCCACAGGGTTCCAGAATCAAACCGTTCTCATGTTCCCAGGCCACAGGGTTCCAGAATCCACCGATGTCATGTTAAAGGCCACAGGGTTCCAGAATCAAACCGTTCTCATGTTCCCGGGCCACAGGGTTCCAGAATCAAGCCTCAGTCATTTTGCCAGGCCAGTGTTCCACCATCAAACCTCAGTCATGATCCCAGGCCACATGTTTCCACAATGAAACCTCAGTCATTTTCCCAGGCCAAAGGTTTCCAAAATCAAACCTCAGTCATGTTCCCAGGACACATGGTTCCAGAATCAAACCTGAGTCATGTTCGCGGGCCACAGGTTTCAACCATCAAACCTCAGTCATGTTCCCAGGACACAGGTGTCCAGAATCAAACCTCAGTCATGTTCCCAGGGCACAGGCTTCCAGAAACAAACCTCAGTCATGTTCCCAGGACACAAGTTTCCAGAATCAACCAGATATCATGCTTCCTGGCCACAGTCTTCCAGAATCAAACCTTAGTCATGTTGCCAAGCCACAGGTTTCCACCATCAAACCTCAGACATGTTCCCAGGCCACAGGGTTCTAGAATCCACCGATGTCATGTTCCCAGGCCACAGGGTTCGAGAATCAATCCTCAGTTATGTTTCCCGGCTACAGGGTTCTAGAATAAAACCTCAGTCATGTTCCCAATCCACAGGGTTCCAGAACCAAGGCTCAGTCAGGTTCCCGGGGCACAGTATTCCACAATCTAAACAGATGTCACATGCCCAGTCCCCAGGGTTCCAGAATCCACCGGTATCATGTTCCCAGGCCACAGGGTTCCAGAATCAATCCTCAGTTATGTTCCCAGGCTACAGGGTTCCAGAATAAAACCTCAGTCATGTTCCCAGTCCACAGGGTTTCAGAACCAAGGCTCAGTCAGGTTCCCGGGGCACAGTATTCCACAATCTAAACAGATGTCATGTTCCCAGGCCACAGTTTTCCAGAATCACGCCTCAGTCATGTTCCCAGGCCACAGGGATCCAGAATCAAACATCAGTCATGTTGCCAGGCCACAGGTTTCTGCCATCAAACCTCAGTCACGTTCCCGGGCCACAGGGTTCCGGAATCAAGCCTCAGTCATTTTGCCAGGCCAGAGTGTTCCACCATCAAACCTCAGTCATGATCCCAGGCCACATGTTTCCACAATGAAACCTCAGTCATTTTCTCAGGCCAAAGGTTTCCAGAATCAAACCTCAGTCATATTCCCAGGACACATGGTTCCAGAATCAAACCTGAGTCATGTTCGCAGGCCACAGGTTTCAACAATCAAACATCACTCATGTTCCCAGGACACAGGTGTCCAGAATCAAACCTCAGTCATGTACCCAGGGAACAGGCTTCCAGCAACAAACCTTTGTCATATTCCCAGGACACAGGGTTCCAGAATCAAACCTCAGTCTTGTTCCCAGGACAGAAGTTTCCAGAATCAACCCGATATCATGTTTCCTGGCCACAGTCTTCCAGTATCAAACCTCAGTCATGTTGCCAGGCCACAGGGTTCCACCATCAATCCTCACTCATGTTCCCAGGGCACAGGGTTCCAGAATCAAACCGTTCCCATGTTCCCAGGCCACAGGGTTCCAGAATCCACCGATGTCATGTTAAAGGCCACAGGGTTCCAGAATCAAACCGTTCTCACGTTCCCGGGCCACAGGGTTCCAGAATCAAGCCTCAGTCATTTTGCCAGGCCAGAGTGTTCCACCATCAAACCTCAGTCATGATCCCAGGCCACATGTTTCCACAATGAAACCTCAGTCATTTTCCCAGGCCAAAGGTTTCCAAAATCAAACCTCAGTCATGTTCCCAGGACACATGGTTCCAGAATCAAACCTGAGTCATGTTCGCGGGCCACAGGTTTCAACCTTTAAACCTCAGTCATGTTCCCAGGACACAGGTGTCCAGAATCAAACCTCAGTCATGTTCCCAGGGCACAGGCTTCCAGAAACAAACCTCAGTCATGTTCCCAGGACACAAGTTTCCAGAATCAACCAGATATCATGCTTCCTGGCCACAGTCTTCCAGAATCAAACCTTATTCATGTTGCCAAGCCACAGGTTTCCACCATCAAACCTCAGACATGTTCCCAGGGCACAGGGTTCTAGAATCCACCGATGTCATGTTCCCAGGCCACAGGGTTCGAGAATCAATCCTCAGTTATGTTTCCAGGCTACAGGGTTCTAGAATAAAACCTCAGTCATGTTCCCAATCCCCAGGGTTCCAGAACCAAGGCTCAGTCAGGTTCCCGGGGCACAGTATTCCACAATCTAAACAGATGTCACATGCCCAGTCCCCAGGGTTCCAGAATCCACCGGTATCATGTTCCCAGGCCACAGGGTTCCAGAATCAATCCTCAGTTATGTTCCCAGGCTACAGGGTTCCAGAATAAAACCTCAGTCATGTTCCCAGTCCACAGGGTTTCAGAATCAAGGCTCAGTCAGGTTCCCGGGGCACAGTATTCCACAATCTAAACAGATGTCATGTTCCCAGGCCACAGTTTTCCAGAATCACGCTTCAGTCATGTTCCCAGGCCACAGGGATCCAGAATCAAACGTCAGTCATGTTGCCAGGCCACAGGTTTCTGCCATCAAACCTCAGTCACGTTCCCGGGCCACAGGGTTCCAGAATCAAGCCTCAGTCATTTTGCCAGGCCAGAGTGTTCCACCATCAAACCTCAGTCATGATCCCAGGCCACATGTTTCCACAATGAAACCTCAGTCATTTTCTCAGGCCAAAGGTTTCCAGAATCAAACCTCAGTCATATTCCCAGGACACATGGTTCCAGAATCAAACCTGAGTCATGTTCGCAGGCCACAGGTTTCAACAATCAAACATCACTCATGTTCCCAGGACACAGGTGTCCAGAATCAAACCTCAGTCATGTACCCAGGGAACAGGCTTCCAGCAACAAACCTTTGTCATATTCCCAGGACACAGGGTTCCAGAATCAAACCTCAGTCTTGTTCCCAGGACAGAAGTTTCCAGAATCAACCCGATATCATGTTTCCTGGCCACAGTCTTCCAGTATCAAACCTCAGTCATGTTGCCAGGCCACAGGGTTCCACCATCAATCCTCACTCATGTTCCCAGGCCACAGGGTTCCAGAATCAAACCGTTCCCATGTTCCCAGGCCACAGGGTTCCAGAATCCACCGATGTCATGTTAAAGGCCACAGGGTTCCAGAATCAAACCGTTCTCACGTTCCCGGGCCACAGGGTTCCAGAATCAAGCCTCAGTCATTTTGCCAGGCCAGAGTGTTCCACCATCAAACCTCAGTCATGATCCCAGGCCACATGTTTCCACAATGAAACCTCAGTCATTTTCCCAGGCCAAAGGTTTCCAAAATCAAACCTCAGTCATGTTCCCAGGACACATGGTTCCAGAATCAAACCTGAGTCATGTTCGCGGGCCACAGGTTTCAACCATCAAACCTCAGTCATGTTCCCAGGACACAGGTGTCCAGAATCAACACTCAGTCATGTTCCCAGGGCACAGGCTTCCAGAAACAAACCTCAGTCATGTTCCCAGGACACAAGTTTCCAGAATCAACCAGATATCATGCTTCCTGGCCACAGTCTTCCAGAATCAAACCTTAGTCATGTTGCCAAGCCACAGGTTTCCACCATCAAACCTCAGACATGTTCCCAGGCCACAGGGTTCTAGAATCCACCGATGTCATGTTCCCAGGCCACAGGGTTCGAGAATCAATCCTCAGTTATGTTTCCCGGCTACAGGGTTCTAGAATAAAACCTCAGTCATGTTCCCAATCCACAGGGTTCCAGAACCAAGGCTCAGTCAGGTTCCCGGGGCACAGTATTCCACAATCTAAACAGATGTCACATGCCCAGTCCCCAGGGTTCCAGAATCCACCGGTATCATGTTCCCAGGCCACAGGGTTCCAGAATCAATCCTCAGTTATGTTCCCAGGCTACAGGGTTCCAGAATAAAACCTCAGTCATGTTCCCAGTCCACAGGGTTTCAGAACCAAGGCTCAGTCAGGTTCCCGGGGCACAGTATTCCACAATCTAAACAGATGTCATGTTCCCAGGCCACAGTTTTCCAGAATCACGCCTCAGTCATGTTCCCAGGCCACAGGGATCCAGAATCAAACGTCAGTCATGTTGCCAGGCCACAGGTTTCTGCCATCAAACCTCAGTCACGTTCCCGGGCCACAGGGTTCCGGAATCAAGCCTCAGTCATTTTGCCAGGCCAGAGTGTTCCACCATCAAACCTCAGTCATGATCCCAGGCCACATGTTTCCACAATGAAACCTCAGTCATTTTCTCAGGCCAAAGGTTTCCAGAATCAAACCTCAGTCATATTCCCAGGACACATGGTTCCAGAATCACACCTGAGTCATGTTCGCAGGCCACAGGTTTCAACAATCAAACATCACTCATGTTCCCAGGACACAGGTGTCCAGAATCAAACCTCAGTCATGTACCCAGGGAACAGGCTTCCAGCAACAAACCTTTGTCATATTCCCAGGACACAGGGTTCCAGAATCAAACCTCAGTCTTGTTCCCAGGACAGAAGTTTCCAGAATCAACCCGATATCATGTTTCCTGGCCACAGTCTTCCAGTATCAAACCTCAGTCATGTTGCCAGGCCACAGGGTTCCACCATCAATCCTCACTCATGTTCCCAGGCCACAGGGTTCCAGAATCAAACCGTTCCCATGTTCCCAGGCCACAGGGTTCCAGAATCCACCGATGTCATGTTAAAGGCCACAGGGTTCCAGAATCAAACCGTTCTCATGTTCCCGGGCCACAGGGTTCCAGAATCAAGCCTCAGTCATTTTGCCAGGCCAGAGTGTTCCACCATCAAACCTCAGTCATGATCCCAGGCCACATGTTTCCACAATGAAACCTCAGTCATTTTCCCAGGCCAAAGGTTTCCAAAATCAAACCTCAGTCATGTTCCCAGGACACATGGTTCCAGAATCAAACCTGAGTCATGTTCGCGGGCCACAGGTTTCAACCATCAAACCTCAGTCATGTTCCCAGGACACAGGTGTCCAGAATCAAACCTCAGTCATGTTCCCAGGGCACAGGCTTCCAGAAACAAACCTCAGTCATGTTCCCAGGACACAAGTTTCCAGAATCAACCAGATATCATGCTTCCTGGCCACAGTCTTCCAGAATCAAACCTTAGTCATGTTGCCAAGCCACAGGTTTCCACCATCAAACCTCAGACATGTTCCCAGGCCACAGGGTTCTAGAATCCCCCGATGTCATGTTCCCAGGCCACAGGGTTCGAGAATCAATCCTCAGTTATGTTTCCCGGCTACAGGGTTCTAGAATAAAACCTCAGTCATGTTCCCAATCCACAGGGTTCCAGAACCAAGGCTCAGTCACGTTCCCGGGGCACAGTATTCCACAATCTAAACAGATGTCACATGCCCAGTCCCCAGGGTTCCAGAATCCACCGGTATCATGTTCCCAGGCCACAGGGTTCCAGAATCAATCCTCAGTTATGTTCCCAGGCTACAGGGTTCCAGAATAAAACCTCAGTCATGTTCCCAGTCCACAGGGTTTCAGAACCAAGGCTCAGTCAGGTTCCCGGGGCACAGTATTCCACAATCTAAACAGATGTCATGTTCCCAGGCCACAGTTTTCCAGAATCACGCCTCAGTCATGTTCCCAGGCCACAGGGATCCAGAATCAAACGTCAGTCATGTTGCCAGGCCACAGGTTTCTGCCATCAAACCTCAGTCACGTTCCCGGGCCACAGGGTTCCTGAATCAAGCCTCAGTCATTTTGCCAGGCCAGAGTGTTCCACCACCAAACCTCAGTCATGATCCCAGGCCACATGTTTCCACAATGAAACCTCAGTCATTTTCTCAGGCCAAAGGTTTCCAGAATCAAACCTCAGTCATATTCCCAGGACACATGGTTCCAGAATCACACCTGAGTCATGTTCGCAGGCCACAGGTTTCAACAATCAAACATCACTCATGTTCCCAGGACACAGGTGTCCAGAATCAAACCTCAGTCATGTACCCAGGGAACAGGCTTCCAGCAACAAACCTTTGTCATATTCCCAGGACACAGGGTTCCAGAATCAAACCTCAGTCTTGTTCCCAGGACAGAAGTTTCCAGAATCAACCCGATATCATGTTTCCTGGCCACAGTCTTCCAGTATCAAACCTCAGTCATGTTGCCAGGCCACAGGGTTCCACCATCAATCCTCACTCATGTTCCCAGGCCACAGGGTTCCAGAATCAAACCGTTCCCATGTTCCCAGGCCACAGGGTTCCAGAATCCACCGATGTCATGTTAAAGGCCACAGGGTTCCAGAATCAAACCGTTCTCATGTTCCCGGGCCACAGGGTTCCAGAATCAAGCCTCAGTCATTTTGCCAGGCCAGAGTGTTCCACCATCAAACCTCAATCATGATCCCAGGCCACATGTTTCCACAATGAAACCTCAGTCATTTTCCCAGGCCAAAGGTTTCCAAAATCAAACCTCAGTCATGTTCCCAGGACACATGGTTCCAGAATCAAACCTGAGTCATGTTCGCGGGCCACAGGTTTCAACCATCAAACCTCAGTCATGTTCCCAGGACACAGGTGTCCAGAATCAAACCTCAGTCATGTTCCCAGGGCACAGGCTTCCAGAAACAAACCTCAGTCATGTTCCCAGGACACAAGTTTCCAGAATCAACCAGATATCATGCTTCCTGGCCACAGTCTTCCAGAATCAAACCTTAGTCATGTTGCCAAGCCACAGGTTTCCACCATCAAACCTCAGACATGTTCCCAGGCCACAGGGTTCTAGAATCCACCGATGTCATGTTCCCAGGCCACAGGGTTCGAGAATCAATCCTCAGTTATGTTTCCCGGCTACAGGGTTCTAGAATAAAACCTCAGTCATGTTCCCAATCCACAGGGTTCCAGAACCAAGGCTCAGTCAGGTTCCCGGGGCACAGTATTCCACAATCTAAACAGATGTCACATGCCCAGTCCCCAGGGTTCCAGAATCCACCGGTATCATGTTCCCAGGCCACAGGGTTCCAGAATCAATCCTCAGTTATGTTCCCAGGCTACAGGGTTCCAGAATAAAACCTCAGTCATGTTCCCAGTCCACAGGGTTTCAGAACCAAGGCTCAGTCAGGTTCCCGGGGCACAGTATTCCACAATCTAAACGGATGTCATGTTCCCAGGCCACAGTTTTCCAGAATCACGCCTCAGTCATGTTCCCAGGCCACAGGGATCCAGAATCAAACGTCAGTCATGTTGCCAGGCCACAGGTTTCTGCCATCAAACCTCAGTCACGTTCCCGGGCCACAGGGTTCCGGAATCAAGCCTCAGTCATTTTGCCAGGCCAGAGTGTTCCACCATCAAACCTCAGTCATGATCCCAGGCCACATGTTTCCACAATGAAACCTCAGTCATTTTCTCAGGCCAAAGGTTTCCAGAATCAAACCTCAGTCATATTCCCAGGACACATGGTTCCAGAATCACACCTGAGTCATGTTCGCAGGCCACAGGTTTCAACAATCAAACATCACTCATGTTCCCAGGACACAGGTGTCCAGAATCAAACCTCAGTCATGTACCCAGGGAACAGGCTTCCAGCAACAAACCTTTGTCATATTCCCAGGACACAGGGTTCCAGAATCAAACCTCAGTCTTGTTCCCAGGACAGAAGTTTCCAGAATCAACCCGATATCATGTTTCCTGGCCACAGTCTTCCAGTATCAAACCTCAGTCATGTTGCCAGGCCACAGGGTTCCACCATCAATCCTCACTCATGTTCCCAGGCCACAGGGTTCCAGAATCAAACCGTTCTCATGTTCCCAGGCCACAGGGTTCCAGAATCCACCGATGTCATGTTAAAGGCCACAGGGTTCCAGAATCAAACCGTTCTCATGTTCCCGGGCCACAGGGTTCCAGAATCAAGCCTCAGTCATTTTGCCAGGCCAGAGTGTTCCACCATCAAACCTCAGTCATGATCCCAGGCCACATGTTTCCACAATGAAACCTCAGTCATTTTCCCAGGCCAAAGGTTTCCAAAATCAAACCTCAGTCATGTTCCCAGGACACATGGTTCCAGAATCAAACCTGAGTCATATTCGCGGGCCACAGGTTTCAACCATCAAACCTCAGTCATGTTCCCAGGACACAGGTGTCCAGAATCAAACCTCAGTCATGTTCCCAGGGCACAGGCTTCCAGAAACAAACCTCAGTCATGTTCCCAGGACACAAGTTTCCAGAATCAACCAGATATCATGCTTCCTGGCCACAGTCTTCCAGAATCAAACTTTAGTCATGTTGCCAAGCCACAGGTTTCCACCATCAAACCTCAGACATGTTCCCAGGCCACAGGGTTCTAGAATCCACCGATGTCATGTTCCCAGGCCACAGGGTTCGAGAATCAATCCTCAGTTATGTTTCCCGGCTACAGGGTTCTAGAATAAAACCTCAGTCATGTTCCCAATCCACAGGGTTCCAGAACCAAGGCTCAGTCAGGTTCCCGGGGCACAGTATTCCACAATCTAAACAGATGTCACATGCCCAGTCCCCAGGGTTCCAGAATCCACCGGTATCATGTTCCCAGGCCACAGGGTTCCAGAATCAATCCTCAGTTATGTTCCCAGGCTACAGGGTTCCAGAATAAAACCTCAGTCATGTTCCCAGTCCACAGGGTTTCAGAACCAAGGCTCAGTCAGGTTCCCGGGGCACAGTATTCCACAATCTAAACAGATGTCATGTTCCCAGGCCACAGTTTTCCAGAATCACGCCTCAGTCATGTTCCCAGGCCACAGGGATCCAGAATCAAACGTCAGTCATGTTGCCAGGCCACAGGTTTCTGCCATCAAACCTCAGTCACGTTCCCGGGCCACAGGGTTCCAGAATCAAGCCTCAGTCATTTTGCCAGGCCAGAGTGTTCCACCATCAAACCTCAGTCATGATCCCAGGCCACATGTTTCCACAATGAAACCTCAGTCATTTTCCCAGGCCAAAGGTTTCCAAAATCAAACCTCAGTCATGTTCCCAGGACACATGGTTCCAGAATCAAACCTGAGTCATATTCGCGGGCCACAGGTTTCAACCATCAAACCTCAGTCATGTTCCCAGGACACAGGTGTCCAGAATCAAACCTCAGTCATGTTCCCAGGGCACAGGCTTCCAGAAACAAACCTCAGTCATGTTCCCAGGACACAAGTTTCCAGAATCAACCAGATATCATGCTTCCTGGCCACAGTCTTCCAGAATCAAACCTTAGTCATGTTGCCAAGCCACAGGTTTCCACCATCAAACCTCAGACATGTTCCCAGGCCACAGGGTTCTAGAATCCACCGATGTCATGTTCCCAGGCCACAGGGTTCGAGAATCAATCCTCAGTTATGTTTCCCGGCTACAGGGTTCTAGAATAAAACCTCAGTCATGTTCCCAATCCACAGGGTTCCAGAACCAAGGCTCAGTCAGGTTCCCGGGGCACAGTATTCCACAATCTAAACAGATGTCACATGCCCAGTCCCCAGGGTTCCAGAATCCACCGGTATCATGTTCCCAGGCCACAGGGTTCCAGAATCAATCCTCAGTTATGTTCCCAGGCTACAGGGTTCCAGAATAAAACCTCAGTCATGTTCCCAGTCCACAGGGTTTCAGAACCAAGGCTCAGTCAGGTTCCCGGGGCACAGTATTCCACAATCTAAACAGATGTCATGTTCCCAGGCCACAGTTTTCCAGAATCACGCCTCAGTCATGTTCCCAGGCCACAGGGATCCATAATCAAACGTCAGTCATGTTGCCAGGCCACAGGTTTCTGCCATCAAACCTCAGTCACGTTCCCGGGCCACAGGGTTCCGGAATCAAGCCTCAGTCATTTTGCCAGGCCAGAGTGTTCCACCACCAAACCTCAGTCATGATCCCAGGACACATGTTTCCACAATGAAACCTCAGTCATTTTCTCAGGCCAAAGGTTTCCAGAATCAAACCTCAGTCATATTCCCAGGACACATGGTTCCAGAATCAAACCTGAGTCATGTTCGCAGGCCACAGGTTTCAACAATCAAACATCACTCATGTTCCCAGGACACAGGTGTCCAGAATCAAACCTCAGTCATGTACCCAGGGAACAGGCTTCCAGCAACAAACCTTTGTCATATTCCCAGGACACAGGGTTCCAGAATCAAACCTCAGTCTTGTTCCCAGGACAGAAGTTTCCAGAATCAACCCGATATCATGTTTCCTGGCCACAGTCTTCCAGTATCAAACCTCAGTCATGTTGCCAGGCCACAGGGTTCCACCATCAATCCTCACTCATGTTCCCAGGCCACAGGGTTCCAGAATCAAACCGTTCCCATGTTCCCAGGCCACAGGGTTCCAGAATCCACCGATGTCATGTTAAAGGCCACAGGGTTCCAGAATCAAACCGTTCTCATGTTCCCGGGCCACAGGGTTCCAGAATCAAGCCTCAGTCATTTTGCCAGGCCAGAGTGTTCCACCATCAAACCTCAATCATGATCCCAGGCCACATGTTTCCACAATGAAACCTCAGTCATTTTCCCAGGCCAAAGGTTTCCAAAATCAAACCTCAGTCATGTTCCCAGGACACATGGTTCCAGAATCAAACCTGAGTCATGTTCGCAGGCCACAGGTTTCAACCATCAAACCTCAGTCATGTTCCCAGGACACAGGTGTCCAGAATCAAACCTCAGTCATGTTCCCAGGGCACAGGCTTCCAGAAACAAACCTCAGTCATGTTCCCAGGACACAAGTTTCCAGAATCAACCAGATATCATGCTTCCTGGCCACAGTCTTCCAGAATCAAACCTTAGTCATGTTGCCAAGCCACAGGTTTCCACCATCAAACCTCAGACATGTTCCCAGGGCACAGGGTTCTAGAATCCACCGATGTCATGTTCCCAGGCCACAGGGTTCGAGAATCAATCCTCAGTTATGTTTCCAGGCTACAGGGTTCTAGAATAAAACCTCAGTCATGTTCCCAATCCACAGGGTTCCAGAACCAAGGCTCAGTCAGGTTCCCGGGGCACAGTATTCCACAATCTAAACAGATGTCACATGCCCAGTCCCCAGGGTTCCAGAATCCACCGGTATCATGTTCCCAGGCCACAGGGTTCCAGAATCAATCCTCAGTTATGTTCCCAGGCTACAGGGTTCCAGAATAAAACCTCAGTCATGTTCCCAGTCCACAGGGTTTCAGAACCAAGGCTCAGTCAGGTTCCCGGGGCACAGTATTCCACAATCTAAACAGATGTCATGTTCCCAGGCCACAGTTTTCCAGAATCACGCCTCAGTCATGTTCCCAGGCCACAGGGATCCAGAATCAAACGTCAGTCATGTTGCCAGGCCACAGGTTTCTGCCATCAAACCTCAGTCACGTTCCCGGGCCACAGGGTTCCGGAATCAAGCCTCAGTCATTTTGCCAGGCCAGAGTGTTCCACCACCAAACCTCAGTCATGATCCCAGGCCACATGTTTCCACAATGAAACCTCAGTCATTTTCTCAGGCCAAAGGTTTCCAGAATCAAACCTCAGTCATATTCCCAGGACACATGGTTCCAGAATCAAACCTGAGTCATGTTCGCAGGCCACAGGTTTCAACAATCAAACATCACTCATGTTCCCAGGACACAGGTGTCCAGAATCAAACCTCAGTCATGTACCCAGGGAACAGGCTTCCAGCAACAAACCTTTGTCATATTCCCAGGACACAGGGTTCCAGAATCAAACCTCAGTCTTGTTCCCAGGACAGAAGTTTCCAGAATCAACCCGATATCATGTTTCCTGGCCACAGTCTTCCAGTATCAAACCTCAGTCATGTTGCCAGGCCACAGGGTTCCACCATCAATCCTCACTCATGTTCCCAGGCCACAGGGTTCCAGAATCAAACCGTTCCCATGTTCCCAGGCCACAGGGTTCCAGAATCCACCGATGTCATGTTAAAGGCCACAGGGTTCCAGAATCAAACCGTTCTCACGTTCCCGGGCCACAGGGTTCCAGAATCAAGCCTCAGTCATTTTGCCAGGCCAGAGTGTTCCACCATCAAACCTCAGTCATGATCCCAGGCCACATGTTTCCACAATGAAACCTCAGTCATTTTCCCAGGCCAAAGGTTTCCAAAATCAAACCTCAGTCATGTTCCCAGGACACATGGTTCCAGAATCAAACCTGAGTCATGTTCGCGGGCCACAGGTTTCAACCTTCAAACCTCAGTCATGTTCCCAGGACACAGGTGTTCAGAATCAACCCTCAGTCATGTTCCCAGGGCACAGGCTTCCAGAAACAAACCTCAGTCATGTTCCCAGGACACAAGTTTCCAGAATCAACCAGATATCATGCTTCCTGGCCACAGTCTTCCAGAATCAAACCTTAGTCATGTTGCCAAGCCACAGGTTTCCACCATCAAACCTCAGACATGTTCCCAGGCCACAGGGTTCTAGAATCCACCGATGTCATGTTCCCAGGCCACAGGGTTCGAGAATCAATCCTCAGTTATGTTTCCAGGCTACAGGGTTCTAGAATAAAACCTCAGTCATGTTCCCAATCCACAGGGTTCCAGAACCAAGGCTCAGTCAGGTTCCCGGGGCACAGTATTCCACAATCTAAACAGATGTCACATGCCCAGTCCCCAGGGTTCCAGAATCCACCGGTATCATGTTCCCAGGCCACAGGGTTCCAGAATCAATCCTCAGTTATGTTCCCAGGCTACAGGGTTCCAGAATAAAACCTCAGTCATGTTCCCAGTCCACAGGGTTTCAGAACCAAGGCTCAGTCAGGTTCCCGGGGCACAGTATTCCACAATCTAAACAGATGTCATGTTCCCAGGCCACAGTTTTCCAGAATCACGCCTCAGTCATGTTCCCAGGCCACAGGGATCCAGAATCAAACGTCAGTCATGTTGCCAGGCCACAGGTTTCTGCCATCAAACCTCAGTCACGTTCCCGGGCCACAGGGTTCCGGAATCAAGCCTCAGTCATTTTGCCAGGCCAGAGTGTTCCACCATCAAACCTCAGTCATGATCCCAGGCCACATGTTTCCACAATGAAACCTCAGTCATTTTCTCAGGCCAAAGGTTTCCAGAATCAAACCTCAGTCATATTCCCAGGACACATGGTTCCAGAATCAAACCTGAGTCATGTTCGCAGGCCACAGGTTTCAACAATCAAACATCACTCATGTTCCCAGGACACAGGTGTCCAGAATCAAACCTCAGTCATGTACCCAGGGAACAGGCTTCCAGCAACAAACCTTTGTCATATTCCCAGGACACAGGGTTCCAGAATCAAACCTCAGTCTTGTTCCCAGGACAGAAGTTTCCAGAATCAACCCGATATCATGTTTCCTGGCCACAGTCTTCCAGTATCAAACCTCAGTCATGTTGCCAGGCCACAGGGTTCCACCATCAATCCTCACTCATGTTCCCAGGCCACAGGGTTCCAGAATCAAACCGTTCCCATGTTCCCAGGCCACAGGGTTCCAGAATCCACCGATGTCATGTTAAAGGCCACAGGGTTCCAGAATCAAACCGTTCTCACGTTCCCGGGCCACAGGGTTCCAGAATCAAGCCTCAGTCATTTTGCCAGGCCAGAGTGTTCCACCATCAAACCTCAGTCATGATCCCAGGCCACATGTTTCCACAATGAAACCTCAGTCATTTTCCCAGGCCAAAGGTTTCCAAAATCAAACCTCAGTCATGTTCCCAGGACACATGGTTCCAGAATCAAACCTGAGTCATGTTCGCGGGCCACAGGTTTCAACCATCAAACCTCAGTCATGTTCCCAGGACACAGGTGTCCAGAATCAACCCTCAGTCATGTTCCCAGGGCACAGGCTTCCAGAAACAAACCTCAGTCATGTTCCCAGGACACAAGTTTCCAGAATCAACCAGATATCATGCTTCCTGGCCACAGTCTTCCAGAATCAAACCTTAGTCATGTTGCCAAGCCACAGGTTTCCACCATCAAACCTCAGACATGTTCCCAGGCCACAGGGTTCTAGAATCCACCGATGTCATGTTCCCAGGCCACAGGGTTCGAGAATCAATCCTCAGTTATGTTTCCCGGCTACAGGGTTCTAGAATAAAACCTCAGTCATGTTCCCAATCCACAGGGTTCCAGAACCAAGGCTCAGTCAGGTTCCCGGGGCACAGTATTCCACAATCTAAACAGATGTCACATGCCCAGTCCCCAGGGTTCCAGAATCCACCGGTATCATGTTCCCAGGCCACAGGGTTCCAGAATCAATCCTCAGTTATGTTCCCAGGCTACAGGGTTCCAGAATAAAACCTCAGTCATGTTCCCAGTCCACAGGGTTTCAGAACCAAGGCTCAGTCAGGTTCCCGGGGCACAGTATTCCACAATCTAAACAGATGTCATGTTCCCAGGCCACAGTTTTCCAGAATCACGCCTCAGTCATGTTCCCAGGCCACAGGGATCCAGAATCAAACGTCAGTCATGTTGCCAGGCCACAGGTTTCTGCCATCAAACCTCAGTCACGTTCCCGGGCCACAGGGTTCCGGAATCAAGCCTCAGTCATTTTGCCAGGCCAGAGTGTTCCACCACCAAACCTCAGTCATGATCCCAGGCCACATGTTTCCACAATGAAACCTCAGTCATTTTCTCAGGCCAAAGGTTTCCAGAATCAAACCTCAGTCATATTCCCAGGACACATGGTTCCAGAATCACACCTGAGTCATGTTCGCAGGCCACAGGTTTCAACAATCAAACATCACTCATGTTCCCAGGACACAGGTGTCCAGAATCAAACCTCAGTCATGTACCCAGGGAACAGGCTTCCAGCAACAAACCTTTGTCATATTCCCAGGACACAGGGTTCCAGAATCAAACCTCAGTCTTGTTCCCAGGACAGAAGTTTCCAGAATCAACCCGATATCATGTTTCCTGGCCACAGTCTTCCAGTATCAAACCTCAGTCATGTTGCCAGGCCACAGGGTTCCACCATCAATCCTCACTCATGTTCCCAGGCCACAGGGTTCCAGAATCAAACCGTTCCCATGTTCCCAGGCCACAGGGTTCCAGAATCCACCGATGTCATGTTAAAGGCCACAGGGTTCCAGAATCAAACCGTTCTCATGTTCCCGGGCCACAGGGTTCCAGAATCAAGCCTCAGTCATTTTGCCAGGCCAGAGTGTTCCACCATCAAACCTCAGTCATGATCCCAGGCCACATGTTTCCACAATGAAACCTCAGTCATTTTCCCAGGCCAAAGGTTTCCAAAATCAAACCTCAGTCATGTTCCCAGGACACATGGTTCCAGAATCAAACCTGAGTCATGTTCGCGGGCCACAGGTTTCAACCATCAAACCTCAGTCATGTTCCCAGGACACAGGTGTCCAGAATCAAACCTCAGTCATGTTCCCAGGGCACAGGCTTCCAGAAACAAACCTCAGTCATGTTCCCAGGACACAAGTTTCCAGAATCAACCAGATATCATGCTTCCTGGCCACAGTCTTCCAGAATCAAACCTTAGTCATGTTGCCAAGCCACAGGTTTCCACCATCAAACCTCAGACATGTTCCCAGGCCACAGGGTTCTAGAATCCACCGATGTCATGTTCCCAGGCCACAGGGTTCGAGAATCAATCCTCAGTTATGTTTCCCGGCTACAGGGTTCTAGAATAAAACCTCAGTCATGTTCCCAATCCACAGGGTTCCAGAACCAAGGCTCAGTCAGGTTCCCGGGGCACAGTATTCCACAATCTAAACAGATGTCACATGCCCAGTCCCCAGGGTTCCAGAATCCACCGGTATCATGTTCCCAGGCCACAGGGTTCCAGAATCAATCCTCAGTTATGTTCCCAGGCTACAGGGTTCCAGAATAAAACCTCAGTCATGTTCCCAGTCCACAGGGTTTCAGAACCAAGGCTCAGTCAGGTTCCCGGGGCACAGTATTCCACAATCTAAACAGATGTCATGTTCCCAGGCCACAGTTTTCCAGAATCACGCCTCAGTCATGTTCCCAGGCCACAGGGATCCAGAATCAAACGTCAGTCATGTTGCCAGGCCACAGGTTTCTGCCATCAAACCTCAGTCACGTTCCCGGGCCACAGGGTTCCGGAATCAAGCCTCAGTCATTTTGCAAGGCCAGAGTGTTCCACCACCAAACCTCAGTCATGATCCCAGGCCACATGTTTCCACAATGAAACCTCAGTCATTTTCTCAGGCCAAAGGTTTCCAGAATCAAACCTCAGTCATATTCCCAGGACACATGGTTCCAGAATCACACCTGAGTCATGTTCGCAGGCCACAGGTTTCAACAATCAAACATCACTCATGTTCCCAGGACACAGGTGTCCAGAATCAAACCTCAGTCATGTACCCAGGGAACAGGCTTCCAGCAACAAACCTTTGTCATATTCCCAGGACACAGGGTTCCAGAATCAAACCTCAGTCTTGTTCCCAGGACAGAAGTTTCCAGAATCAACCCGATATCATGTTTCCTGGCCACAGTCTTCCAGTATCAAACCTCAGTCATGTTGCCAGGCCACAGGGTTCCACCATCAATCCTCACTCATGTTCCCAGGCCACAGGGTTCCAGAATCAAACCGTTCCCATGTTCCCAGGCCACAGGGTTCCAGAATCCACCGATGTCATGTTAAAGGCCACAGGGTTCCAGAATCAAACCGTTCTCATGTTCCCGGGCCACAGGGTTCCAGAATCAAGCCTCAGTCATTTTGCCAGGCCAGAGTGTTCCACCATCAAACCTCAGTCATGATCCCAGGCCACATGTTTCCACAATGAAACCTCAGTCATTTTCCCAGGCCAAAGGTTTCCAAAATCAAACCTCAGTCATGTTCCCAGGACACATGGTTCCAGAATCAAACCTGAGTCATGTTCGCGGGCCACAGGTTTCAACCATCAAACCTCAGTCATGTTCCCAGGACACAGGTGTCCAGAATCAAACCTCAGTCATGTTCCCAGGGCACAGGCTTCCAGAAACAAACCTCAGTCATGTTCCCAGGACACAAGTTTCCAGAATCAACCAGATATCATGCTTCCTGGCCACAGTCTTCCAGAATCAAACCTTAGTCATGTTGCCAAGCCACAGGTTTCCACCATCAAACCTCAGACATGTTCCCAGGCCACAGGGTTCTAGAATCCACCGATGTCATGTTCCCAGGCCACAGGGTTCGAGAATCAATCCTCAGTTATGTTTCCCGGCTACAGGGTTCTAGAATAAAACCTCAGTCATGTTCCCAATCCACAGGGTTCCAGAACCAAGGCTCAGTCAGGTTCCCGGGGCACAGTATTCCACAATCTAAACAGATGTCACATGCCCAGTCCCCAGGGTTCCAGAATCCACCGGTATCATGTTCCCAGGCCACAGGGTTCCAGAATCAATCCTCAGTTATGTTCCCAGGCTACAGGGTTCCAGAATAAAACCTCAGTCATGTTCCCAGTCCACAGGGTTTCAGAACCAAGGCTCAGTCAGGTTCCCGGGGCACAGTATTCCACAATCTAAACAGATGTCATGTTCCCAGGCCACAGTTTTCCAGAATCACGCCTCAGTCATGTTCCCAGGCCACAGGGATCCAGAATCAAACGTCAGTCATGTTGCCAGGCCACAGGTTTCTGCCATCAAACCTCAGTCACGTTCCCGGGCCACAGGGTTCCGGAATCAAGCCTCAGTCATTTTGCAAGGCCAGAGTGTTCCACCACCAAACCTCAGTCATGATCCCAGGCCACATGTTTCCACAATGAAACCTCAGTCATTTTCTCAGGCCAAAGGTTTCCAGAATCAAACCTCAGTCATATTCCCAGGACACATGGTTCCAGAATCACACCTGAGTCATGTTCGCAGGCCACAGGTTTCAACAATCAAACATCACTCATGTTCCCAGGACACAGGTGTCCAGAATCAAACCTCAGTCATGTACCCAGGGAACAGGCTTCCAGCAACAAACCTTTGTCATATTCCCAGGACACAGGGTTCCAGAATCAAACCTCAGTCTTGTTCCCAGGACAGAAGTTTCCAGAATCAACCCGATATCATGTTTCCTGGCCACAGTCTTCCAGTATCAAACCTCAGTCATGTTGCCAGGCCACAGGGTTCCACCATCAATCCTCACTCATGTTCCCAGGCCACAGGGTTCCAGAATCAAACCGTTCCCATGTTCCCAGGCCACAGGGTTCCAGAATCCACCGATGTCATGTTAAAGGCCACAGGGTTCCAGAATCAAACCGTTCTCATGTTCCCGGGCCACAGGGTTCCAGAATCAAGCCTCAGTCATTTTGCCAGGCCAGAGTGTTCCACCATCAAACCTCAATCATGATCCCAGGCCACATGTTTCCACAATGAAACCTCAGTCATTTTCCCAGGCCAAAGGTTTCCAAAATCAAACCTCAGTCATGTTCCCAGGACACATGGTTCCAGAATCAAACCTGAGTCATGTTCGCGGGCCACAGGTTTCAACCATCAAACCTCAGTCATGTTCCCAGGACACAGGTGTCCAGAATCAAACCTCAGTCATGTTCCCAGGGCACAGGCTTCCAGAAACAAACCTCAGTCATGTTCCCAGGACACAAGTTTCCAGAATCAACCAGATATCATGCTTCCTGGCCACAGTCTTCCAGAATCAAACCTTAGTCATGTTGCCAAGCCACAGGTTTCCACCATCAAACCTCAGACATGTTCCCAGGCCACAGGGTTCTAGAATCCACC